>NC_142205.1:16712500-17012500 GCF_049639895.1 Pseudopodoces humilis | reverse complement strand
GTCCTTCATGCAGCTGAACTGTTGTGCAGACTGGGATTCCAGAAGGCAAAGGTCCTTTGTCGCTGTAGATAGAGTTGAAGAGTTGAAGTGCTTGGCCCTGAACTCAAGATCTGTGTTCTGATGCTTCCATTTCTATAGAGATGTAGGACTGAACTGCAGCGAGAAAAAAATTCTGGGGAATATTCTTTCCCTCTAAGGCCCTTCTATATTCCCCCTTTGGTTTATTTCTTGGTCTTCTTTGAACATGTGGTTTTGGCTCTGGTATCTGCTTTTTTTTTCTTTTTTTTTCTTTTTTTTTTCTTTTCCTGTGTCAAGGTATGGAGTGATGTTAAAATAACAGTTTGTTCCTGCTTGATGTTAAAATAACAGTTTGTTCTTGCTCTCAAACACATAATTAGCAGACAGCAGGGAAGAGAATTATTTTCAAAACCCAAAGAATAGGTCCCCAAGTGGATGTCAATTACTGATACACAAAATATGTAAGCTGTCAAAACTGGTGACTTTTTTTGTTTGATGTCTCCTATGATGTGCAGGAAGGATTTTCTCCAGGAAACTCAGCTTCTTTATGTTATAGAAAAAAAGGGGTTCAGTGATAGGAAATGGTATAAATAATTTTTCAGTTTTTTCCTCAACTTGCTGAATTAAAAGTTCATTTTTTATGGTAAGTTATTTCTGTATTCATTAGGTAAATCTGTATTAGGAGAAAATTCGAGGAGTTTAGTGAAGTTCATACTGGGAAAAATGTAAAGAATATATTTTAAACATTCTTAAAATGTTGCATAAGAAATGTCTCCAGCATGCTATAGGCCATGGAAGTAGTTGTGTATTTGCTGATAGGAAACCTCAGGCATGGGGTTTCTTTTATTATCTTGTTAACATTCTTAACACTTAATTAAGGTTTTGTTCATATATATACATACATACATACATACACATATATATGCACATATACACACAGACATATATACATATACATATATATATATGTACACACACACACACACGTATATATATGGTATACTCTTGTGTAGTACTGCTCTAAGTCAATGGAAGGAGAAAAATTGCCAATTTCCCTGTACCCTATTCTAATGGTTTTGTAGTATACATTTAATTTCCACAGGTCCTATATAGTGATATCTATACTCTCAAAAGGAGACCTACAGCCTCTGGTTTCTATTCAGTTAAGAAATAGAACTGAACTAAGAATTCTAAACAAAAATTTGCTAAACAACTTTTTTGAGAAAAGTTTCAAAGTATATCCAAGGAACAATTCTTAAAGAAAAGTTTCAAAAGTGTATCCAAGCAGCATGACTCTGCTGAAATACTGTAGGATATTAATCTTTCACCCCAGAATTAGCTTTTCTTAAAGAGGCTGTTCAGTTTCCATCTAGTTTGTTTGTTTGTTTTTATGTTTAAATAGAGATGAAGGATGCAGTCCTTTACTGTTCTGGCCTTTCTTCTGGGTGATGCTCAGCAGCTCTCTGCCATCTTCATCCAAGAGCTCTTTTACCTCTTTTACCATCTTTTAGCTCTTTTACAGGCTCTTCACATTACTTACCTTTTTATTCTCTTGCCCTTGCAATGCAAGCAGGCCTTCCAAAGCAGTAGAAGCTTTGTAATACAGCTTTTTGTCTTTCCAGTTTGTAATTAGTCATACATTAAATTCACATATTCCTTAGCTAGTGCCTATAAAGCATGAGTTTAATTTCATGATACTTCACTGCTTTCCTTTTTCTCCTTAAGGCTTGTATGACTGTGACCACTTGAATATCCTATTTCCTTTCAGGTTGTTATCACAAGCAATATTGATTAATAGTCCAGGGTGGAACGACAATGATACAGTGATCCTTTTGTAAAAACCTTGCAAAATAATCATTCTAAAAGAAGAAATTTGGACATAAAGGTTGCACTTGATGATCTTGGAGGTTTTTTACAACATTTCTGTGACTCTATAAGTGATGAAAGATTGTGTATATGAAGTATTATTTACCTCAAATTGTAGTGTTTAATTGTAAAGGATTGCTAAAGTTGCTAGCTTAATGTTTTTTTTTTTTCCTCTTGATGTTGAGTTTTGGCTACAGGCTTTTTGACTTAATGATAAGCATGTGTTTATGCTTCAGGACTCCTCTTCTGTATTTTCATATTCAGAACCACAAACCCTTTCATTCTGACAGATTGATTGTGAACTAAAGGTACACTTTTTTCTTGACAAAAGCTTATTTGGGGTATTTTGGTCGTTGTTTTATCTAAAATCTCAGTCTGATCTGTTTTCAGAATTTAATTAATTGCACGAATGTATGGAGTTGACTCTGTGAACTTAGAAATATATATATATTATATTATACTTCTCTTTAGAAATTTCTTACAGCTCTCTCACGCTGAGCTAAGTTGGAACTATAGGAAGCCACCTAGTTTTGAAGTCATCTGTTGGCAGTATTCTTCTTTGTTCCCCCTGGGTGTTTCTAGGGGAAAAAAAAAATAAAAAAGAAGTTTGGGAACACTCTGTAGCTCTCTTTTTATGAGAATTGCTTTTGTTTGCTTCATTATTTTTTTTTTTTTTTGGATAATAAATGCTATTTAGAAATCGTTCAGAGCTAAGTAGTCTTACAAAAAACTCCTCCATTCTGCCTTTTAGGTGACCTGCAGTGGGTAATTGGAAATTCTGTAGAAGATGCGTCCTTGTGGTTATGTCAAATTTCTCAGTTTGATTGCCCTGCCTTTTTTTTTTTTTTTTTTTTAATTCTTAAGTAACAAGCCATTCTTGCATTTCTCAAAAGCCTGAAGTAAACAACAGGTCTTTTTGTGAATACTTTGAAAGTTAACAGGCCTGGGATTTCTGCTAGTTTTTGATTGAGGCCTGTTACTCCTCTGAATTTTGGGTAAAGAAACTTGCTTTGTTGATGAAAAGCTACACAGTGAGAATACATTAGAACTTTTAGCAGCTTTCAAAGTAGAAAGGTTGATAAAAGTTCTTTGGCAGTAGCTGTCCTTTCATGCAGACTGGATGCAAATGGACATGGAAGGTGTGAAGGAAAAACATAATAAAAAGAATATCCAGAGTCTTGCTCCAAGTGCTACTGGAATCAGGAGTTTCTTTTTGCCTCATGCTTCTGTTTGAAAATTTTAGAGCATGAATGCTGCCTACCTCTTGTTTTTGAAAACAAAGCACTTATGGTTTTATAGACTGGGTGTTTCTGCAGACTCCTAGGAATAAAGAAACCCTATTACATTTAACAGCATCTCAGGGAAGGTGTCAGGTTGTCTCCTGAATGTGATAAAACACAAGAAAGTTATTTCTGCCTGTGTCAAGAAATTGGTGTCTGTAGCTTAGTTCAGCAACCAGAAAACTGATTCTGCTGTGTTGAGAACTGCCAGTCTCCTTGCTGTTGTGAAATCCCCACTATTTATACAATAATTTTTATCAGGAAAAATACTTTTTTCACAATACTAGCAGCCCTATCACAACATATCAAAACAATTATTGTAATATAAAGTTGAATATGGGACTCAGCAATCATGTAAGACTGTAGGATTTAAGGGGAAAAATTAAAACTGAAAACAAAATATTTTCAAGCAGTTTTTTAATAAGTCAGAGTAGAGAAAAACCGGAGAAGAGTTGCCAAAGTTTTGTGACCTGCTCATGGTTATTGCCGACTAATGGTGTTATTTAATTACTGTCCTGGTATTTGACTAACATTTCATTACTAAGATATTTTGGCATTGTTTCACAATCTCTGCCAAATTAGAACTTTAAGTAGTTTTAATGCTTCTTACTTCAACCCAAGCTTATTGTTTTAGAAAATTAATTTCTCAAGGTGTCTTCCACATTCCATCAAGTCCACAGAGGATGTCATGGTTAATGAGGGCACCATTTGAGACATTCAGTTAATTGAGTCAATGTTGTGGCCATTTCTGTAAGGTGAACTATACATCTGTTCTCAAGATGCTGGCACTGTCTCATTTTAAGGATAACCTGAATTATCATGTCCTTTCACTTTGAGGCTATTTTCTTTGCAGCTCTGAGGCTGTTGCTTTTTCAACTTATTTTTTTTTTTTTCTTTTTCATCTATATACTTCCATCAATCTTTGCTTCCCTTGTGCTATTTGGATTTATGTCATTTGCCTGCTTAGCCTTCTGAACTTATATGTACATTAATCAACAGTGCTGCAAGGGAACTTGGTTGCATTTAGAAGTGATGACATTGATTCTGGTTGTAGAGTGTAGTTTAAGAATAATTTGAGGTTTGACCATCGCTGTTTTAAAGCTCGTACTTGATACTAACACACATCATATATGTGAACAGATTGGCATGGGATTGCTTTGTTCTGACTGAGCCATCAAAGCACAGTCATGTTGAAACAAGCACAAAATAATGATTTTTGACAGTAGAATGTACATTTTTATTCCCCCTTTTTTTCCTCCCTAAAATCATTCCAGTGACATATCCTTATTTCTAATTTGAAATGTAAAGAGAGAGCAAGAGTTGCAGGAAAATGTCTGAAAGCATTTAGCTATTAGCCAGAAAAAACTATTCTATATTTTATGAAAAGAAAAAAAATTACTCTCTTTGAGAAATAGACTTTAGAGTATCCTAGACAATAACCTTCAATTTGACTATACATTACAAAATGCATCACAAATTATTTCAACCACAACCTGCAAATACAAGATTAATGCACGTAAGTTACAAGGTTTACCTTATGATCTATTGTAAGTCTGACAAAGATGATGAACAGGACATAATAAAAAAGACTGAAGGAATAATGTGAGTGAAGAAAAATGTGAAGAGTCTCCTGAAGCTCAAGGCTTGAAAATAAATAGTATTACTTTTTATACTATTTATATATAAAGTGAAAGAATAGCTGTTGTAATCCAAGGAGAACAGATGGTTCTTCATGACTGAAAAATGTCAGGGACCTGTTAGAGAAGAATTTGTGACTTGTTTTGGAGAAACAGGAAAGGACAACAGGTTCTCAGAAACATGATAAAGAATGAGGCTAATAAGGTTCAAAAGAAAAAAAGCACAAAAAAGTGGATGAGTGCAAATTGTAGAAAGTAGATCCCTGAGACAATCTCTAAATATAATGGGCTTGTTATTACTGTTATTAAAGTAAAAAGAAAATTACAAGATAGAAACTCTTCTAGTTATGAATGAACAGATGTCCTGTGCATTTCATTAGACTGCATTGAAAGAACATCCAGGAGATCAAGAATTTTTTAAGATTCAAGAAAACAGAAAATGTTGTTCCTACCCTGAAGACGTATAAGTCAAATCTTATGTAAAGAGTAATGACATTCAAGAATTAAGTCACAAAATGTATGCAAAGGCTTGCTGCATTGAATGGGGAAGCAAGAACTACCCACTAATACATTTGAGAAGCAAATTGTAACCCTGTGGTTGAATGCTTACTTTGCAGACTAGAATAGAATAGTAAGTAGGACTTTAAAAAAGGGCAAACTTCTGCATTGCACTTTTTGGGAAATAATGTCTTGGTCAGCTGCAGCAGATGATTTAAAGTGAGCTCCACCTTATCTGAACTGGTCACTGAGAATGTAAAAGGAACAGCAAACCATCTAATGTAATGATTCTCAGTAATTCTAAAGAATGACTGCATGTTAAGATGCAAAGCTGTTTCCAGTTTTCTTAAGTGGCCACCATACATGCAAGGAATTGAAAAACTTAAAAAGGCCAGAAATACCCCATCTATTGTACTACTATACCCAATGCACATAAGCTTGAAACCCACAGCTGACTTTAAGAGGAGAACAACATTTAAAATAATTCATTCCAAAAGAAATTAAGAAATCATTACACTGAGAATGTAAAAGGAACAGATTCTCAAGTGTTTTATTTTGTTTCTGCTGCTTCCAATGCGCTGTTTTCAGTTTTCTTCCCATGTTCTCATTGCTCAGTAGTTGTTTTATATACTAGTAATTAACAAGTAAAATCATAATTCTAATGGAAGCTGGCCCTGGGGGTTGGAACAAGATAATCTTTAGGGTATCTTCCAATCCAAATCATTCTATAATTCTATGATCTTCATTGCTCCTTAATAAAATACTGACTTGCATTTTCATTGGCAAGTTTTTTTGTTTCTGTGTCCTTCCCATATTAAATATTGTGTATTAAAAATAGTTATACCATTTAAGCCTTCACAGTAAATAGTAATACAACCTAGTTGAGGTAGAAAACCAGTTCATTCCATGATGTGAACAGGAAAACTTCTGTAAATACCAGGAAGAGTTGCAAGCAATAGCCAGTCTTCCTGGGGCAGTTCTCAGACCTGTAATAGGTAAAAATTATTTTATTTCCATGTCTCAGTTCCTGAACAGTTTAAAAAAAAAAAGTTAGGTTTTAAAGTCAGGTTTTAAAGTCAAGAACTGCTCAACATTGTCTTTTTTCCAGGACTCGTAATGTTTGAATAAATTTTTGGATACTCGAGGGCTTTCTCCATGTACTGCTGTTTCTTTTTCCCCCTCAGCAAAGGGAACAGTTATGATGGATGTGAATCTATGCAGTAACTTTCCAGAGGGGATCTTGGGCCACGTGTGCTTGGCTCTGGTTGCCAGCCAGGAATCTGGCTGAGTTCTGCTGGAGACTGTAGATAAGAGCAGGTTCAGAGACACCCAGCCTCCACAGAGATGCTTGCTGCTATTATTCAATCTTCTCAGTGATGAGTTCAATTGGATTAAAAACCTGTGCTACTCAGGTGCTGTGGAAAGAAGCTTCTTGAAAGAAGTCTGCTACTTTGCTTGCAGAGTCTTCCATCCCCTAATCACTCCCCTGCTTTGATGAGGGATGCAGAAGATGGTTTGCTGTTCCTAATGGCAGTTATATAAATATAATTTTAATTTTCACCCTCATCATGTTTTCTCTTAATTAATCTTTAATGGCAAATTAAGTTTTCTTCTGTGCCCATGTTTTTCTCTGCAGAGTCTTTATCTTAAAATATATACCATGTATACCAGTGAACAAATGACTCAGTAATACGGGTTAAAGCTGGTTTTGCTCATTTAAATTTTCCTCTATAGTCTCATTTGTACTATGCAAAATAGAGCAGGGGGATCATATATCATGAAGATAAATCTGTCACAGTAACCCAAAGATATCCTTTCAAGAAAAAAACCCCATACTATTAAAATAATAGATATGCAAAACCCAGCAGAGTGGTTTCACAGAAACTGGTATAATTCAGTCAGGCCTAGTTTATCTGTATGTAGATTATTTCTGTATAGCTGTAGCCTCTATATAGGATATTTTTTGTAATGAATTTTGAATTTTTTCCTTCTTTCTTTTTTTTTTTTCCTTCCCCTTAGAGGATCCTAGTTTTATTCTTTCAGCTATTGAAAAGATGAGTACTAGCTCAACTTTGTATTTTCTCAGACCTTGTATTGCCCTCAGTTAGTGTATGGCGCAGTACAGCTGAGTATCTGTTTTCGCTTGTTTACCCTTAAAGAAATTAAATTAAATAATAGGATGTAGATATCAGATAGTGTCTTTATATCTATATTGGCAATTTCTTAATTTCTTTTGGAATGAATTATTTTAAATGTTGTTCTCCTCTTAAAGTCAGCTGTGGGTTTCAAGCTTATGTGCATTGGGTATAGTAGTACAATAGATGGGGTATTTCTGGCCTTTTTAAGTTTTTCA
Source organism: Pseudopodoces humilis (assembly GCF_049639895.1). NCBI lineage: Eukaryota > Metazoa > Chordata > Aves > Passeriformes > Paridae > Pseudopodoces > Pseudopodoces humilis. The sequence continues at coordinate 17,004,848 of NC_142205.1, read as the reverse complement.
ATTCCTTGCATGTATGGTGGCCACTTAAGAAAACTGGAAACAGCTTTGCATCTTAACATGCAGTCATTCTTTAGGCAATTTAACTTTTCTCTGCTTGAGAAGGGAGAGTGAGCAACTTGGAGCATGTGGATGGCAAATGCAGTTTGTGGCCAGCTCATGCTTTTGTGGCTGGAGTTCATAACTGTTCCAGCAGATGTGTCACAGAAGGTTTTTTGCTGTCATAGCCTGTAAGACCAAAATACACATACACGTGGGTGGGTATGCACACACAAGCTAACAAAAATCTCAGACAATTTTTTTTTCTTATTCTTATAGAAAATGGTAGAACAATTTCAGCAGATTTTCCTTGAAAAGTAATGAAAAATTGAAAAGTATAAAAAAACCCTGCTCTTTGCCTTCATGTTTTCTTTTTTTTTTCTTGACTTGATTATGGCTTAAACTGCTAACTCCTGACAATATAATTCTTATAAATGCACTCCCTTTAGTCAGCTGAGATTGAAGGATAAGTTCTGGAAGAGCGTAAATTGCAAAAACAATAACTTCCATTAACCCAAGAAAGTTTTGGGGTAGGATTTGCTTGTTTGGGTGTTTTTACATTTTCTTTCTCTTCTTCTCCTTTGTTTATTTTATTTTTATTTTTTTTAAAGCACTGAAGTGATTTTGTCCTTTTTATCCTCTTCCTAGAAAAATATGAAGAATTATCTTTCTCACTTTCTCCTCTAGGAAGTTTGTTTTATTTGATAAGGAAAAGAAAATCTGAGGGTCAGCTGTGGCAGTATTTCAGCCTTTCTGGTATTTACTTGGTTAGCAGATAAAGCCCAACAGGATTCATCTCCTCCTGGGAGCCTTTGAGGTAAGATTACTGTGTTCCTTGAAGCAGAAAACATGACTTACAAAAATTTAGAAACCACATTTCATTTTTTTTATATTAATGACTTTTAACATAAGATCATAGTCTTATGTTGGAGGCCACTTTGTCCAAGGTGAATTCTTTCATACAGTGTAAGATCAGGTCTATTCATTACACTGCATTTTCAAAAAACATGTTATTGTTTTCTGACTTTATATAAAAAGATCCATCTTACTTACCCTTTATTAGTATTATTTCTGAGTCTCAGTCATGGTGCACTAGGAAATTTGTGTGTCTCTGTAGCTGTACAGACATATCCAACATTTTACACATTGAGCATTTAGCATCTGTACAATTTGCTGGTAAGATAATCAAGCACAGATGCTGTCAGAATATATCCAGTGAAAAGATGTTAAATTCTTTTCTTGCATTTAACAGTTGGTTTGGCAGCAATACTGACTTCCCCTCACTAGAACTCCCAGAAAGCTCAGTTAAAAGGGACAGAAGCAATATGCAATACCCACGTTAGGATAAAAACACTTCACAGAAGTTAAAATGACAGCATCTGGTAGATGAATGCCTGCAAAAAAGAAAACTGCAGAACTGCCTTGAGCCAGTTTTGATTGGGAAATGTGGATTAGTTTCACACGAATGGACTCATTTTTCAAACTGGAAAGATTTTTGTTTGTCTTTTTGCTTATGGAAATTGCAAGTGTCACTGAGGATTATCCAAGTCTAGCAAATCAAAGATAATAAATAGTATTAATAATTACAAGTTTAAGTCCTCTGATAATTTCAGTCACTTTTCAAAACATCTACTATTTCTTAGATCTTGCAGTGCATTCTCTTGAATAATATTAAAGACTGTAGTCCACAGAATGTGGCAATTCCACTGTCTTCACTGTGGCCAAATTTCACCTCTGATGAGAGAGTTGAGTTGCACAAAGTGGTTGCTTCGTATCTGTCTTTTGATTACAGCCATGGTATTTATCCTCAGGATTTCAGAACCATGTCATCCTTAATCACTCCATTGATCTTGTGTGTCTTGCACAAGGGACCAGATTTCTACCTGCTGTCTAGGAGGCTGGAGATGTCTAAGAGCTTATATGATGTATGCATTTGTCTGATTAACATTTGAAATATTCAACAACATAGGCTGCTTGCTTGCTTTAGGCTGTTTCATTCCAGTATAAATTTAAGCAGTCTTTGGACAGAAAATTTTGATACACCCACATCACTCTATTGTGTACACACACACACACACACACACACACACACACACACACACACACCCCGATACAAACTAGTATTCAAGACCTACAGGTCTCTGCTGAGCTGTTAAAAAGAGAAATTCAGCTTTCTGGGAATGGATCAGCCCCCCTGCCCTTCTGCACCGAGGAGGATCCAGTGACCTCCCTCTGCCTCTCCAGAGTGGAAATTATGCTGTCGCGGCTCCATCCTGCTGTCAACACAGGACACTGCTCTCTGCTTTCCACTTGACTTTCAGCTTTGCTCTTAGTGTTTCTTTTTTTTTCCTCAGCTGAAACAGCATTTGTTTACCATCTTGACTGGAAGATATTTTTCTTCCTTTTCCATCTAGTAATCAGTCTCAGTCAGAAAAAATGTCCTTTCTGCTGCTGTTAGTCATTTCAGCATGACTGCATTTGCTGTGCCCTGTGAAATTCTGGCAGGACACAGGACAGTTTCTCAAAGGGTACTGACAAAGGAAACTCAAATTCCCCTGGTTTCTTCTGGTCTTGGCATTTCCTAAGGATATTTAAAAGGCTTTCGATCTTCACCTGTAGCTTTGTTCCACATACACTTTCCAGCATCCAAATTACATGTTATGTGTGATTTAAACAAGCTGATTTTTAGCTATGGGAGAAGAGGAAGAGGTTGAGAGGATTAGGGAGCTTTCAAGGTTAAAGAATCTAGGGGTGGAAAAAAGGGACAAAGCAAGAGCAACAAAATCATGCTTTTTCCACCTGATGTGGAAACTGGTAAGGACAAAAATATACAAGAAAAAAAAAAAACCCAGAAAAAATAAAAGTAGGGAAGACAAACAATATGGAAAAGGGGATCCAGTCTGACTTTTCAGATAAATAAAATTCTCTAACTTGCACCCTTCTTTCTGCTGCATGGCTGTACCCAGAAATCCACATTTTAGGGACCAAGTCTTTCATCATGAAGAATGCTCTTTTCTATTGGAACTGTTCTGTCTGTTTTTACAAGTAGTACCGGTGACCAGATAAGTCTTGTCATTCATCTGGGCTCATCAGTTGAAATTTTCAGGTTTTCATTTTTATGTAAAGACTTTCCATAGCAAAAGTTCCAGCTCGGTTAAAGCAGCCTCTTCTGTCTGGTACTACAGGGTGTGTTTTCTGCACCCCCATTAATAACTTTCTGCACATACTGGAGTTAAAGGAATTTTTGAAGGAAAAAAGCAATGTTGAAATAGGAAAAACTTGGAATAACTTTTATCTTCAAACCCCTGTTGCAAATATGGCCCTTTACTTTTAAGAGGCTAATAATATGTTTTCTTGGGTTTTCAAGATAATCATAAGACCTATGTGGGTTATATAAGCTTTCTTGAGAGACCTACTAATCCGTGGGAGACAACTGCCTGTTGAGATTAATTCATTTTTATTTTTTTGAAGGCATAAAAATATGAGGCTTTTCCATTTAAGCCTTGGAGTTAGATGTAGAATGCATTGAAAAACTCCCTTTTTTTCCCCCCTCCTGCAAAGTTGAAAAAGACATTAGCAATTATGGTAATGTGCTTTGGATGAGCTTTTTTTTGCAGGGGGATGGGAGAGTTGAAAGACCAGATTACATACACTTATACCTGCTTGATTAGAGATAAAAATAGTATCTCCTACTGATAAACTGTTTCATCACACAGCAGTATCTGCTGGGGCACATTTTCAAGCTATTAGAATTTCACAAGTCTATGAATCTCACTTCAGGAATGGTTTCCTTGCTAACATGTACCTTGTGAAAGTAGGTAGATAGAAAATAGTATTCTGGAGATACACCACAAACAAATGCCCCTTGTTCATTTTTCCCTTCATGGCAGAGTCTTGATCCCATCCAGAATTATGGTAGCAAAATCGACTACAACCACGATTCAGGAATAATTAATCTGTCAGTTTGTTTCCCTATTACATTTTTTGCATAATTGTCCTAGCCTTTCACATTCAATTTATCTGGTTTAGCCTTTTCTCTATGGTAAACTAAACTGTTCTTACTGGTATAGAAGATGTCAGTGCATATATTGTCCTACTTTCAAAGGAATGATTCTTTCTGACAATAGGAATCATGTGGGAGACATCTCATATTTTTTATGTGATGCAAAAATGTATTTCACTCCTGTCATGACTAAGAAAGGATAGTGAATGACCTTGAAGGATATATTTTCAAAATACTGTGTTAACTGCTTTGATGTTGATACTTTCTGTGTGTTACAGTCCTAGGAATGCACCCACAGTAAATCTACTGATTGTCAAAATAATTTTGGTTTAGATGTTAGCACATTTGGTCAGATGGCATTTTTAATATGTTGACTGGATGGTGGTGTGCTGGTACCAAAACACAAAGCATGGATATGGATTTAGGATGTTTCACACTAGTATCTTCAGGAACAGTAATAGTAACAGTGCATTTTGTTGGAAAATTCAGATTTAATTTTATCTGTTCATTCTCTTGGAATTTGTATTGGTAGAGAAATTTACATGGCTACGGAATGTTTGGGTTCCTCAATTCTCTCTTTTTGAAAACATTGGATTATTTTTCCTTTTGGGGTTTAGCTCTTGGATTACAGAATATAATCATACATCTTTGTTATGGAGGGAAAATGTAGGATTTTTCCGGTAACTTTCTAAGCATATTTGAATTTAATGCAGTTTTACACCCTTGGTCCACCTGAGAATTCGTGTGTCCAATCCTGTTTTTGCTCCACAAATATTCCACAAATACAGTTATATATTGCATTCTCTGAATTTAAGAAGACGCTTACTAAAACAGTCATCAGATTAACACTTGGTCTAACATAAGAAATAGCAATTTCAATGAAAGCAAAACACCTAAAATTAAATGATTGCAGGAAATATTGCATCTAGTGAGGAATGACTTAGCATGACTTTTAACCTAGAAGACAGTTCTGAGGACACAAATTTATCACATAAATATGAGTCATTTTCACTCAGAGACTGAAATCATTAGTTACTTGCAGGGGTAAGGAGAGTAGGAGGGCTCCAGTATTTCCCCCAAAAGAGAAGGAAAGTGGTTTTGTTGCTCAGACTCCCCATTCACAGTGATGCCATCCTAACATGACATGGTACTTCCCAGTTACATAACTGTGGGTCCCTCAGGGTGTGTTTATAGGACCTAGGCACTTCTGTTTGTCCTACTGGTGGTACTTTAAAATCCTGAATTCTCACTGGTAGTGGCTGGGCTGTGAGGACCTCTCAGACTCCATAATGTTGGAGCTTAATTGCCACTAGAGGTAATTACATGCTGTGGGGGTTTGTTTTCCCCTAAGACTTATTTCTGTGCGATCTCTTCGCAACATACCTCATCCCCCCAATTTTTGTTTCTAACTCCAGGTTAGGATCTTAATGGTTTTAAAGTATGAAGAAGAGGAAATGTTCTTCCATGGGAGAGTCATAAGTTTCTTTAAGGAAAAAGAAAAAAGAGGTAAAAATACTGAAATGACTCAATTTCTTGCAACTATAATGTTGTAAGAAATTATGAATTACAGCAATTGTGATGCAACCTTGCAATCAGATCACATTTTTGGCTTCTCTTTGGAGGATGTTATTGGCCCATGACACTTTTTCTCATGCCACTGCAATCTTTATCTGCTTTTCTAAGCCAGCTGCTATCATAACAGCAAACCAGCCCAAATGTAGATGCAAGTGAATGGCTTCCCCAGAGGCACATTGGTTCTAAAAAAAGACAGCAGTAAACAGGAGAGTTTTATTCTTCAATATTCTTCAGGGATATCAAATATCTTGCATTCGAAGAAGGAGCATCCTCTGAGGAGCAGAAGCGTGCGTCATGAGTATAACTCTGCTTTGGTTTGTATTTACCCACCAGCCTGCTCTCCAGTTTTCACATATTTCAGTGTTCCTTATATTTATTTTCCAACAATCCAAATATTCGCTGATTCACGCACAATTTGAAACTTTGAAAATCAATTCAAACAAAGTGGATTAGGTAATAAGTTACTGAAGAGAATGAATAAAATGTAATTAAGGTCTTAATTGTAAATCAATGGTAAAGACAAGAACCCACCCACCAAGCCATGGGTTTTGGTCTGACCTTGCATGTACATTGAGCAGAAGTTGTCCAGACACAATTAATCCTGCCTTATTTTTTTCTCCTCAAGGAGCTCCACTACTATTTTGAAGTATGTATAGAAAGAGAATAAAGAAACCTCTGTAATTAATTTTCAGTTAGTCTACTTCTGTATACACTGTCCTTCTTTCCTCAATCAGTTTTCTTACAGATCTTCCAGTTTTGCTTTGTAAAAATTATTCAAATGTAGCAATAATTATTCTTCTCAAATGTTAATGACTTATTTATCAGACTCGGTTTTTCAAATATCCTTTACACAGTTTAAAGAATGCATGCAAAGAAGTGGAGGAAAAACACTGATTTGAAGCAAATCTAGTGTTAAAACCAGACTCCAAGTAGCCTTTTAAATTACTTATGCTCTTCTACTGTGTTTTCCCTCCACTACACAGCGACCTCCAGCACTTTCCTATTTTTAGAAAGATCCTAAGTTTGACTTTAAGATAGCACTGTTTTATTTGCACTTTCAAACATATTAAATGGTACCAGGATTTGCAAGACACAGGCTAATGTTGGATCTCATCTACAGTGCAGAAAAAGAAACAGGTGTTAGCAACTGCAGTATGAATACTTTCTTGCACTATTTCTATATCAAGCAGGTATTTATAGCTTAAATATGCCCTTAGTTTTTGCACTCAAGATTTTATGCAGCTCCCCTGGATACACTGATATTAGATCAAGCCCTAAATGTTTATATGAAAGCAGTTTGGTAGCACTGATACCCTGTGGTTACCCAACAACATTGTAGGATGCAAAAGGAGCCAGAGGCAAAATAATTTCATTTCTCTAAGTACAATGAAATGCATTAAGTTCTCCTGGTTACACTAAGACTTCAGAGAGCCTCTAAATTGGTTAGCACTGGAGCATCAGAAGATCTCATTTAAGTGACTTTATCAACTGGTACTGCAGATCAGTGCCAGAAGGAAACATACAAAACTGTACACAAGGCAGGTACGAATCTACACCAGTCGATCATGTTTGATTTCCTACAGGTTTTATGACACAGATTTGAAAACTGGTATGAATAATGGCATTATTTCCATTCCATATACACCAAGAAGTGGTATTAATTGTGTCGCAGCTTTTTTAATTCTTGGTTGCCTGATAGGCACAGTGTGGAATGAAAGAGGGTGGTGTTGACTTGCATGCTCTTCTTTAGTAACTGGGCTGATAGCAGCATTAGGATGGTATTTCAGCTATCTAATATCACACAAGTTTTATGTCCCTGTTAAATTGAGCTAATTTTGTGGTATTAATGATTAATGAAAACTAATGGCCATTTAACTTTTATGGAAATAAAATAATTATTCAAGGAAAATGCATTAATTCAATTAGGGACAGCTATGTCTGTAATATTTTGAAAATATCACTGATGGGCTAAGGAAAACTCAGCTTTGATTTTCAGAAGACTGGGAAACTTTTACTTTCAGATTACAAGCTAAAATTAAGACCTTGGAATACCAAAAAGGATGTTGGTAAGAATAATATTAAAAAAGCATGCATCCATTTATGCTGGAATGCTGTGGAACTTGCCAGGCTTGCAACTGAGTTACTACAAAGGTTATTTGAATCACCTGTTGCTTCAACTAAATTACTCCTTTTGAATCTGGAATTGTGGGATACCAATGAAAGCGTCACAGTGCTTCTTCTGTTGGATTTGTACTTAAGAAATTGCAGCTGTTAAGTGTCTTTCCACTGAGCCACTTGCTTTTAGAAGTGTCTCTTGTGTCTGTCTTACATAATAAATCATCACATGTCCTTGCTGACATTATCCTAGCTAAAGGTTGTTTGCTCCCCTAGATTTATAAATATTAATATAGACACAAGAGTTCATTGTTCCCACAATTTTATGCAGTAAAGAGGAGTAGGCACAACCTCAGGCACTCTGTTGCCAGTGGACTTTCAGTGGAAATGGATTTTGTTTTGTGATGGTTGTATTTTAGAAGGTCTTTGTAGCATCTTTCACAGCTTTTTAATGTTATCATTGAAATGATTGTCGGGTAGCTCCCAGCATTTAGATATTACAGCACCAGGCCTGACAGAGTTCAAGATGTGTTTGGACAACACTCATGTGTTGTCACATGATGCGACTCTTGGCAATGGTCCTGGAAATGGTCCTGGAATGGTCAATGCTCTGCCTAAGGCTGGCAAATCTCCATCAGTCAAAGGATCCCAACATGCTCAGCTGAGAACATCTTTGATGTTATATGCCCTACTGCTTGGTAGCTTTTCTTCCAGGGGAACAACGATTTTGTGGGAAGATCTGAGTACTTTTATACCTCAGGATGCTGGGCAGTTGTGAAAGTGGCTCCACAGGAAGGAGTTAGATATTGTGGACAGATGGCTGCAAATTCCTGAAGGAGAGAGATTTAGATTCTGTCAGCATCTTGTCAGTGTCTCAGTGCTGTGTTGCAAAAGTCCCTTTCATCATTCTGATTTTAGACATTCTGATGTTTGCTCTGTCTTTAGTTTAAGGTATGATTCACTAATTACTGAGTTTGCCAAGGAAAATAGTGACAGTAGGAAGGTAATTAAGGTATTTTAAGTTCTAAGCTTAACTGTGACACTGTGAGAACAGCATCTATAGTTGCATTCAACTCTTGTGAATTCTTGAGAGACCACAAGCCCAGTAGAGCACTTTCTGCATCACTGCAGTGAAACATCCCAAAAATACATGTAATAATACATAATGAAAACCTGAGGGAGCTGTGTTGGTTTAGAAAATAGATTTGGATGTAATAGACTTGGAAGATTCTGCAAAATTCAACATTTCCACAATTTTTAAGAGCTTCAGTTTTCATCTAGAATCCTGACATTTAAAAGGTATTTGTGAAGCTTGATTCACTCCATAGGTGTGTATTTTATGTCTGCAAGTATAATGAGAGTATAATGTGCTAGATAAGGAATAAATTGAAAAGATCCTGTAGACATAGTACATAAATTCAGCTTGAGAGAATATTAGCTTTTGTTGTTAAACTAATAACCTTGTTCAGTGAATTGAGTCATTCTCTGAGATGACTGACACCCTTTTAAAAGGTGCTTTATCTGTTTCACTTTTTATAAAATACAAAAATTGAGACACTGGTATGTTGCAGTTCACTTTTTATTCTGTGTTTATCTCAATAGCAAATAGAACAAGGCTAGTGTAGAATGGCTTAGTAAAGCAGTGTTCACTTTTGTCCTGAAAAAATGACTGCCCTTAAAAAAATGACTGTCTGCTTCCCACATACACCAGACTGCTTCTGAGGAACTTCAGGACAGGCATGGGCTCTCCTGAAATAGCCTTTATTTCATAGTTATCTATCTATCTGATCCTGTTTCAGTTGATCTTAGTCTATTTGGATGAAGATGTTCTTTTTTTCTTTCCTTGCCAAACAAGTCCATTTAATACTGAGAAGAGGAGTAACTGTCGTTGTTCAAAAGTCCTGTTCCATCTTAAACATCTAAATATCCCCCCTTCCAGGGGGAAGTATTTCTTCCCTTTCGCACTGCAAACAAAAACTTGATCAAAAGAATCAGGAAATCCAAGAGGCTTAATGAACTTAAGGAAATAAAGTTAATACTGAAATGTTTTCATTTTTAAGATATTAAGAATCAACAGTTTCCAACTCGGCAGGAGTAAATGCATCCAAAATCAGATGTTGTGAAGAAACGAGGTTCTTGCACCCACCGGTGAGAACCTGTGCCAAACTAACTGCTGTAGTGCAGAGCCCTTCTTTTGGTACCAAGGTTGTTTTGTTTCAAGTATGTAACAGTGCTTACAGTTCCAAGTGGAACAGATTTTCTCCTTATGAGAAGAGAAACATGTTTTTACCTGTGATTAGGTAAAAGAGCTTTAGATTTACATGGTGAAATTTAGGCTGTTAACATAAGGGTAATGTTGAAGAAGGTTTTTGAAGTCTCTGCTGTAATCCTTATCAAAGGTGTATTTTGTGATTTTATTCTTTGGATTTTTTTCATTATTAAAAATATTTTGGACCTAGAAAGAATGAACTTCCTCACTCTGTCTGTTTTCTGGAATATACTGTCCAGACAGTGTTAGAAAATAGGATCAGAATGCTCAAGGATATTCTTGCAACTACCTCATTGTGCAGAAACTGAGTAACTCGAGCTCTAAATAGATGTTTAAGCTGTAACATAGTTTGAAATACATACTAGCCTTTTGTGAAATAGCTTTTTCTTTTTGCTCTCAGGATAGAGACACTTTCAAAGAGAAACATGAAGGAGGGAAATAGGGTGGTGTTTCAAAAAGCCAAGTACTCTGTATTCTCCAGTTGCTTCCTTTATACCCTACTACTTCAGCACACTTGTATTTAAATTATCTTTTAATGATTGGGATTATGCCTTGGAAAATAGCTTTTCATTGTCTACTTTGATTTTCTAATATACATATTTATTCTTTATCCCTTATTGGTTTTAATGAACTAGATTGTTGTAGTGCATTTTAGACCTATTGAATCTGTAGTTTTATGTCATTGCTTTTAAATAAATGTTTCTTTATTTTTTTTAACAAGTTCTGCTATTTTGTGGAGCTGTCTATTTAATCAGGAAACTTGACAATAACTTTTTCTGGTTCAAATTCTATCTTCTACTGTGTCCTGAAAAGTTTATCTGGAAAGTCATGAATATGGTAATTTCTATTTCTGAGCAGCTTTTTTATGCTATTTTTGTTCCACAATAGTTAGATGTATAGTTCTAAGTGAGTAGGCATAGTGTGCACAAGATGGAGAAATGGCTTTCTTATAAAAAAGTAAGCTGTAAAATGAAAATCATTAAATGATAATAATACAGTAATCATGTTTCTAAATTTTGCTATGTTAATTCAAGCATCTAATTCTAGTGTGACATAGTACTTCTTAACAAAGAATAATTTTTAAACTGAGTTAATCTTCTAATGGAGGATAGCTGTCACTTAAATTTTGTGGATGAATGATTTTCAAGGAAAGAAGAATTGCAAGAAAAAAGTGCTAAGTAGAAAAGGAGGACATGCAGTGTGAGTGGGGTGAAGGTCAAAACAGGATTTCAGAAATACTGATTTTTACTACAGTGCTTTTCAGAGATTCTTGCTTTTTAGATCAGGAAAAATAAAATCTGTCTATCCAAGAAGAGAATATACTAAAGACCTCAGGCAAATCTTCAGAAAAAATATGATAAGCAAGGAGAAGGGCAAAAATATTTTAAAGTATAATTATGAAAAAATAATAAAAAGAAAACCTAAAACTGTTTTTTTCATGTCATCTACTAAGTATTCCGTGAAATTCATATGCTGAATAATCATGAAAAGCACAGGAGAAATTGAGGGTAAAAATAATGTGATCTTTCCTTGTCTTGGCTTTTTAGGCTCAAGCAGGAGGACTTTTAAGAACTTTTCAGTTACGAACAGTAGTCACAATGACTATTCCATTTTTTTTGCCATTCTTCAGCACTTTACTTTTAATGAGTTTTTTTTTTTCTTCTTTGGTCCTGTGTAAACTTTTGACCTCACAACATCCCATGGCAATGAATGCCACAGTTAATTATATCCTAGGTAGGGGAAAAAGTCTCATCCCTTTGTTTTAAAATTGCTACTTTATACTTTCAGGGGATGTACTATGGTTTGGCCTCTTTCTCCATGGGTCTGTCCTTTCCAGAAATCACTCTTTATGCATGACCATCCTTGCTGTCCTCTCCTCTCAAAGTTCCTTTTTGCTTTATATTTGAAGGTTGGAGAACCATCACTCTGCACAGTATTCAGGAGTTGAGTGTAGTATATAAAAGCACAGTGATGCCCTTCTGTTTTCTTGTCCTTTCCTAACAACTTTTAATGCTCAATTTGCAGTTTTGCCACTGTTAATCACTGTGGTGATATTTTCTGATAGCTGACCCCTGAATCATTTCTGAATGGATGTAAGTCACTGTGAATAACTGTTCCTTTTTGTGCTCAGTATGTTAATAATGGATTTATTACTTCAGCCTTCATATTCCTGTGTGCACTGTTGGACAAAACCCAACTGAGACATAATTACAGGATTCCTGGCTGAGAGTTCTGATTCCTCAGTTTTTTGCAATATTATTTCATCATTTTGTTATTCAGTTTCTTAATTGTGAGAGTAGCTTGATGGTGGTAACCCTACAAATCTCACATTAGGTTTATGAGTAACAATAAGTTGATATATATTTTTTAAGATTAACACCCATGAAGAGCTTGTCTACTTCTCACTGTAAAGGAAAAGTCAAAAAAAAAGATTCAGCTATGATCAGGTAGAAGATGCACATAGTACATCTGAAAACCTAAACCCAGGAAACATCAGGTTACAGGGCACAGTATTTGCCTTTTAAAAAAATTAAATATAATATTTAGCAAATATTCGAGCGGAATTTTTTTAAGGAATGTGCAATTATAAAACTGTAATACTATGACAGGGACTACTGAATTTCTCCTAAAAAAATCCAGCTTACACAGGGGAATTATTCTTGAGAATAAACTCTGAGGCAATGATGAAGGAACACTTTCTTGTTATGTTGTCATAGTTGAGCTGCAGCATAAACAAGAAGTTTTAAACAAATACATTCTTTACAATCAAAAGATAAAGAAATAAGGTTGATTATCTCACCACAGTTTATTATTCAATACTATGCAATGCATAAACTCTTTTGGCAAGCAAGAAAAAGCAATCCAATTGTAAACTATACAAGATACTGTCAATATCTGATTAAAAGAGGCTGAGCTATCCACAGCCTCTCAACATCTAATCTTACCCAGGTTGCAGAGATGTCACTCTGCATCTTAGGAGGTTTCTGTTTTTGTTTACATTGCTTCCTTGAAAAGGAGGTGACCTACTTGTCTGGGAGGCTGTGTTAAATTAGTTTGTTTTTTTGGGCTTCACAGTCTACCCCATGACTTGCTAGTCAAATAAGCAGCTCATTTCAGCAGCTCTAAGAAGGCGAGAGGATTCTTTATTTCTGCTGCCTGCTTGGTTGCTGATAGAAAAATGCCTCCAGACATAGTAAGGCCCTCTACACATTTTTTTTTTTCCACTTTCTTGTCAGCCTGTGTCATGTTAGCAAAATATCAATATTGTGCATAGAAATGTGAACTATTTATCATGAATAATACAGATAAGTTAGAGATTAAATTGTAGCACTTGTTAGTAGTGCATGATATTGACATACTACAGGTTGCAAATTTTGATAGACATGTATAACTTTGCCCTAAAGTACTTTATAGTTGGCTCCAAACTTTTCTTGTCAAGAATTAGTTTTGTCAGGCAATGTAGCTTTATTTGGTCATTTTATCTGCAATGGAAAATACTGTACTCTTTGAAGAGTTCATGAGGGTTTATGGGCATATAAATGGCAATACAAAACATAAAAACCGTAGGTCAGAGTGAAGTTCTTTAGCTTCTATATTGGCTTTCTCAGAGATCAACATGTTTAGAGAAAGTAATAAATAAGAAATGCATATATTGAGATGTCCTAGGAATGTTCTCTGATTCCTAGCAATTTACAATTCAAAGTTTACCCAAACAGGAGATAATGATATTGCATTTAGTAGTCATATATATATTTTGCATCCATGAATTTTAAAAGGTAGGGTGTTTCTAGGATGAATCTATTTGGAACCTGCAGTGTTCTATATGTAAAAAAAAATTGCATCTTAACTGTGCAGCGTGTGAAGAAGACACTTCTTTCTCCAGCTGCTAGTTTCATTACATGTCCTCTAATATTACAGCTGGAAGTGCTACTGAGCTACTATTCTCTAATTTTATATTTTGTCAAATTTTTTTCAGAAATCCATTCCTTACCTTTGATGATGCTCCTTGCCCTTCTCTATCCTTCTTGTATTTCTGCTAAAAATTGAACCTGCAGACATTATTTGCCTTCAGTTATATTTTGTATTTATTTCTATTATATCTATTGGGACAATTATTCTTAAAATTTATATTCTAGGTTTTGGGCTTTTTTTAAAAAAAATATTTCTCAAGCTCATTTGCCTTTTAAAAGATAAATGGCTGTTTAAATTTGAAATTTAAATTTGAAAGTCAGTGTGTGTTCAGATACAGATATATAAGTGCAAATATAATAGGGCCTTTAGCAATAGGACAAGGCATAGTGGTCTTGATCTGAAGGAAGACAGTCAGACAAGATACTTGGAAGGAATTTGTTTTGTTGAGCATATGAGACACTGGCACAGGTGTGTGTGCATGCCAAGCAAAGTTTCCCATCCCTGTAAACATCCAAGGTCAGGTTGGATGGGGCTCTGAACAATCTGACCAGATTGAAAGTGTCCCTGCTCATTGCAGGGGGCTGGGACTAGATGGCCTCTAAAGGCCCTTTCTAACACAGTCCATTCTATACTTTAGAAAACCCATTCATTAAAAAAACCTCATTATTGTGTTTTGGTTTAGAGGTTTTTTTGTTTAGTACAGGTACTTTTTGCAAGGAAAGGGTGTGCTGAAGAGCAGGTATCTTCATAAATGCTTTCTCTTTTTTCAGTCATTATTAAGGGTAAAGAGTAAGTCCTGTTTGCAACTTGATCTGTTTTACAATGTCTAGTTGACTCTTCAGTGATGTTATTCATCCCTTGAGAGCATTTAAATCATATGATGTATTTATGTATTTTGAGTGAGGCTAGACTATTTTACATTTTCAATAACTCCAGAGACATGTTGTGAGAAGACATAGTATACATTTTCATTACGTATAAGGGTTCTCTGAACCAAAAAAAAAAGAGATTTATTACCCTTTGTGTACTAAACTTCAATGTATTATGTAGGTTTTGCCTACTGTATGGATTATTTATATGTTTCCTGGGGATATGCAGATAAGACTACAGACACAGGTTTTAAACATTTTATTGAACTGTTATTTGTTAGACTAAAATGATACTTCATTTTTTTTTACCTTCTTACCTTCTTATTCTTATCTTCTTTACCTGTGGGATCACACAGACATATGGGACTATGGCTTTTTGGGGTTTAGGGAAGCACAGTGCCTTCTTTCAAAGCATCACTCATGGATGTACCAGGTGAACACTGAGGGATAGGCTTCTAAGATTATATAAATCTATTGTGTCTTTTACAGCTGCATCTCCAGTCTTCATTGCTGTGATAAAAATATTTTGGGATATAAATAATTTTTTTTAATGTATATTTTTAGTTTGGGCTGAATCAAATCAAGCAGATGTAAAAAAGCTTTTAACCTTTTTAATGAGTGAATATGTATGTTCAAATAGCAAGGCTTCTCTTTTATACATTTAGAAAAAACCCTGGCTTAAATTCACAAGCCTTTGCGAGAATGAGGAGCTGCTGTTGGCATCTTTTTTCCAAAAGTCCCTGAACCATATCCCAGAATGAGAGATGTGCATTCACTGCTTCTCTGTGCAAAAGAGGTTTAACTGCCAATCGCTGCCATCAGTTTGTTAACCCTTGTGTAAAGGAGGTGGAAATGACTTGTTGTAAAACAGTATGGGCTGAAATCTTGAGAGAATGGAGCTCTGAACCTCTACTTCTCCCATCCCTAGATATGTTACTCAGTACCACTGATGGGTAAAACTATGCCTTTATTCTATATGAAAATGCTGAAACAAAACTTTAAAGGATACTATAGGAAAATTACAGCTAGGAGTCAGTATTTTTACCTTTCTGTAAAATATTTCTGTAAATATTTTTTTTAGATTTGTATTCTTGAAGCAAGAAAATCATACTTAAAGCAAAATTATATGCTGGTTTTCCACATTTTAACAATGTTGATATAACTTTCAGTACTTAATACTTTCCTTATTTACCAAGGAGTTTATTTCATGGAGCATTTAATGGAAAATGCCTTAAGTTTCTTAACATTAAACTCTTTCAAACCTTCCTTTTCTGTGTGTCCTAAAAGCAACAAATAGGAATCAGGTCTGTGATAATTTTGTACAGACATTTTTTTGATGCCACGACTCTCAATGTATTGTACAATGACCTTCTTGGATAAAATTATGACGCTCACTAATAAAGGGGAAACAAAAGAGGAGACAGGTTTTCTGTGTTCCTTAGAAAATGTGGGTTTGTCCTCTAGGTGCTTTTTTTTTTTTAACAAGAAAGTGGAAGTCTCTCAAAAAACATTGTTAAACAGTTTAGAATGTTTGCCAAAGAATGTGTCTTTCAAAAAAAGTCTTTTTATAGAATTTCTTTCTTCAGTCAGTACAGCTGCCCCTACTGGTACAAGCTGCCTGTGGATATAGGCTGCTTAGTGCTTGGGCCTTCCTCTGAGTTGTGTTGTTTTAGTCCTGGTTTAATTAATGGGAATATGAAAATCAAACTTCAAACTAAAAGAATTAAAAGTAAAATGGCTGCTGTAAAAGGCAGAAACAAACTGGGACAAAGGAAGAAAAGACAGAAGAAATGAAAACATAAAACTGTACTGTCAGAGTTTGAAAAGGCTTTTTGAATTTAAAGGAAAAAATATTGCTACTATTTTATTATGCCTTATTGCTCTTCTATCCATTTTTAAGGATATGAGACATATCGAAGAACAATTTTTAAATATCAATTCCTTGTATTTATTAGTGTTTATCTATAATTGCAACAACTTATTATTTGAATCTTATAAACTTATTCAGAAAAGTATATCCTAGAATATGCCGCATATAAAATACAATTGCAATGGAAAAATATTGTTATCCCCTTTGAGGATAGGTTAAATGTGATTTTAAATATAGCTTTTTAAAATCCACAAGCGCCTGTTGAATGTAACAGCTGCTCAGGGAAGGAGATGAAAAGAACAGATTTTAAAGTTAGTTTTCAAGAATGGACAGGATCCGGTTCAATAAGTTACTGTCAAAAAGCTACTGTCCAACTCTTTAGGCCACTATAATGTAATTAGATTCCATATTCTGATAAGAACAGCAGAATTCGTTATATTACTGCCTAACTTGAAAAAAATCATCTATGTTAAAATGAGGAGTTCAAACAAAGGAAATGGAAAGAATCATTTGTAAGGGTAAAGTACATTCAGATGTAATGGGGATAATTTTAATTCTGAAACATCAAATGAGAGTTTCAGTGAAAATTCACACTACAATTTCAAAACAGATTCCAGTGAGAAAATAAAAGGTGTCATTAAATGGAAGGGTCAAATGTATTACTAACTGGGAAATCAGTATTCAGTAAGAAACTATGTACACACTCTGCCAAGCTGTAAAAATATTATGGTATTCTAATCAAATCTTGAAAAATAACTTGATAAAGGCATAAGAAAAAATGCTAAAAGGATTTTTCCCTGTGTACAAGTAACAGAAAGCCTTACAGAGGATCTACAGAAAAAGCAGAACTGGGTTTTTTGTTTGTTTTGTGTTTAAAAGAAGCTATATAATCAGAAAATTTTGTGCTTGCAATAAGATGAAAAGAAATTGTGTCAATATGTGTTAGGTCTCCTTAAACCAAGGCAATGTCATTTAGCATGGGACGGCAAAGGCTGAAAGGACGTGCAGGGTAGTTCTTTCTAGTGGAACAGTAAAACCATCTTAATGCCTCCTGTTAAATGAGAATCTGTTGGATTTCTTACATTGCATGCAATATTCAAAGAACTGAAATGGCAACATTGTCAAATGTGCTGGAATTAACTAAATGGGAAAGATTATCAAAGTAAATCACAGTTCAAAGCATTGTGAGCAGGAGAAATTGTTAGAGGATGGAGAGGTGCATGTTAGGGCTAGCAGGACCAGCAGGCAGAGGGGCCTTTCTCAAATAAGTTAAATTAGTGGACCAAATGATCTTTAAAGCGCTTTTCTACCAGTAAGATTTAGACATTGATGCAAGGATTCTACAAAAATAGAGAACAGGTCACATATAGCTGACTCTCTAAAGGAAAAGCCTGTGCAATAACCCTGAGGTAGTTATACTTAAGGAGGTCTTCATTGGCCTATTTATCTCTCTTTTCAAGTATTTATTTTTTCCTTTAATTAAAAAAACACAAAACCAAAACCTGTTTTTTAATACTATCATTCATAATTGCAAATGGTGGGAAAATATTAGCTGAAAAAGAGTGGTTTCCAAGCTTTATGTGTAAGGGTTATAACTATTGGGGTTTTTTTCTAGTGACCTCCTTAAATCTAAATCTCATCTTCATTGCTGCTATCACAATCCCAGGAAAAGGGGGGAGTAGGTGAAGAAGTTCCTTTTAGGGCAAAAGGGCAACACTGAAGAATTGCAGAAAAGTGTTGAATGAATGGGTTATAAAGTGTCAGTAGTCATAAAAGCCAAGTAATGTACATGTAAAACACAGTCCTCCCATTATATCCACAGTGGTGTGCCATGTTCCTGGTTTTATCGCTCAAGACAGAGATCTGTGAATTATAATAGGTTGTGCTCTGAAAATGCCACTTCTGTGCTGAATAGCTATCAAAACAGGAATGTGACATTAAAAATCATTAGGAAAGGAGAAGAGAACAAAAGCAAACATCATTATATCTCTGTATGAGACGATTGCCTTTATCTTGATTCCTGTATGCTGTTCTAGTGTCTCATAAAGGACAAAACAAAGCTAGAAATGGTACAGAAAAAAACAGCAGGAATGATCAAAGGTATGGAATGGGTTTAGTACAAGGACACGTCTAAGTAGATCAGGAGTCTTCAGCACTGAAAAAAATGCCTAATGAGGGGGAAGGCAGGAGAAGAGACAGGAGGTTATAAAAGTGAGTGGCATGAAGGGACATAAAGAGGTTCAGTGTTTCTCATTATTAAGGTATGAGAGTGAAATTATCCTGTGGCAGATTCAGAACGTGCCAGGGGTGTACCTATCACAGTGCATATAGTCAGCTTGCAAACGATACTGATTTTGACCAAAGCTTAGAAGGATCCAAAAAGACTGTTTTACAAATTCATGAAAGATAAATCTAAAAAGGCAGGAAGTTTACCTCTATTTCAGAAATCCCTGGCTGAAAACATCAAGGATTTCTTAAAGGAGATACCACTTTTTTAGTCTTCTCCAGGCATGTACAGGATGCTAAGTTGGAGGCGTGTTTGCTGTACCTCAGTGCAAAAGTTCTTAAGTTACAGACTTGGCCAGTGTTGGCTCTGAAATCATGGGTGGAGGAAGAATACCCATCTTAGAAACTGGATATAAAGCTGGTTGTAGCTTCTGCAATTTGTGCTAGGAGATGGACACAAAGAATTTAAATAATTTTCTGTTGCTCTATAAAATACCATTGGGCTGAATTGTCCAGCTTGAAAATTTTTAGGGAAAGGACGAAGCTGACTGCTTTGATTGTGTCTCTGAGTGTGGGGTTTTCAGACTGTGAAGGTTCCAAATCCTTATTGCTTTTCTAGATTTCTTTCCTTGGCTTTTACAAAGGAAGTTTTTTTTTACAAAGCTGAGTTTGTGTCCATGGTTTATGCAGTATTAAGAGTGCTTACATGTATCATGACTTGTGGAGATGCATTGGCTAATATTTAGCGATGTTTTCACCTTGGCTTCTTTCTCTGCCAAAAGTCATGCATTTCAGAACCAAAATAGTTTAAAATGTTGATGGAAGAATATAGACAGAACCTCTGAGACAGTCTGAAAATAGGGACTAGTTGGTTTTCCTTTAGTCATGCACCATGAGCTTTAATACTTCAGCCACATATGTATAAATGTTACTGTCAATTCAGTCCTTTGGCAGCTGAAGGCAGGCTCATTGCCACTCAACAGATCTATTGTGGGACACACTTTGCAAGCAGAGCTTGTCTTGCTTGATTTCTTTGTGCTGATCTGGGAATTTACTAGATGTTTGCTGCACTGCTTTGTCTGAGGCAGTACAAGAGAGAGGCACTTTTTATTGTGTGATATTTTTATTTTTCTGAACATGAGAAAGAAGAAAAAAAATAGAAGCAGCAGTTTATCTGAGACAGCTTCTCCTGTGCTTGTCTAGAGAAACAC
Organism: Pseudopodoces humilis; assembly: GCF_049639895.1. Classification (NCBI taxonomy): domain Eukaryota; kingdom Metazoa; phylum Chordata; class Aves; order Passeriformes; family Paridae; genus Pseudopodoces; species Pseudopodoces humilis. Next base: position 16,984,762 of record NC_142205.1, on the reverse strand, counting down.
AGGGGACAATAAGGTGATTAAAACTCATAGTGATTTCCTTCACCACTTAAAAATGCATTTTCTGAATTTGTGAATATTTGTGATGTTGGTCCCCTCAGAGAAACTTCCAGTAAAACTGGAAGTGATTTCCCACTTTGTTGCCTATCAGTGAATACAGGATTGGGAACAAGCTCATTTTAGGAGCACCTGCAGTCAGGTATAACAATGTGAGAAAAATTTGGCTTTTCCTATGTTTTGGCCTTGTCCTGTAGCAGAGCTCCCCCTGCTCATGGTGCCCATGGCTGTGCCCAGCTTTGTGGTTTGCAGTATAATACAGAGCTTGGCAAACTGGAACAAGTTCAGCTGAGAAAAACCAGGTGTTTAAGGGTCTGGATTGCAGCTGAGGAAGCTGAGAGGCCTTTTTTTGTCTGAACAAGAGAAAGCTGAAGGGGAGCTTGTTCAGCCTAAGGGCTGGTTAGGGAGAGATGGAGCAAAACTTGTGCCTCCACCAAAGCTACAGCAAGAAAAATTCTGTGTCATCATAAGAAAACTTCTCAGCCCTGAGGATGTTAAAATGCTGGGAGAGGTTGCCCAGAGACTGAAATCTTCATCCTGAGAGATTTTCAGAACTTGTCCGGACAAGCCCTCAGTGGCCTGACCTAACATTGAAGACGGATTAATCTTTGACGCTGGTTCCTCTTCCAGTATGAGACAGGACTAGATAGTTTCCAAAGGTTTCTGTCCAAGCATTAAAATTGTGTGAACCCATCTGAGGCCCTTTGTGTCCTGCAGAGAGCATGCAGTCATTTTCTGACTTTAAATCAATTTATAAAACTTTGTTTATTATTAGGGAAAAAAACCTTTCATTCTCTAACTTCTGGCTCTCCTTGCCAATTACAGTATTTCTCCTGGTCAGTTTTAAAAGTGACTTTTTCTAAATTATTACCATATTCTTGAGTATATATTCTCTGTTGAAGAATATTGACCCTGTTTATCTCTCCTGGCACATATATGCCAGAAGCACATATTTTAATTTTGTGTTTTGTGAGCTGCCATATGAGCTCTATGCCACAGGCCATCTACCCTAAAACATTTTTTGTACCTGTTTGACAAACAAACATGTTCTGGTATTTATAGTTTGTGTGGATTTGTTTTTCTTTTTAGAATTATAGTCTGCAGTAAGAGGGATCTATTCAGAAAATTATGTGGATACTTCTAGTGGAGTTGAGTAGTTTATTGCAGAATTTTTCCATGAATCAAAATTAGGCTGATTGGTCTGTCATTACATCAGCACTCCCTTTTTGTCAAGAGACAAATGCTATATTTGCCCTTCTCTGGTCCTTTGGGACCTCCCCTGTCCTCCAGAAGCTCATAAAGATAATTTTTAGTGATTCAGAAATCACTGCCTAGTTTCTCTAAGGTGAATTTAATTGAGACCAGACAGTTTGAATACATCCATCTTATCTAAATATTCATTAACATATTCTTATATACTTCAGCTTGCAATCCAGTTTTTTTCTCTTAAGTGGTTTTGAATGGCTTGTCAAGATTTACCATCTTTTGAAGGCTGGTGTGAAGGGAATATTAGATAATTGCATTTTACTTTTCTCTTGTTTTCTCACCCTTTCTGCTACCACTGACCTGCTTATTTTATTTTTTTTTTAATTTATTGGGTATTTTAAAATTATTTTTGTTCATTTTGTCTCTTGCAATTTGAAACTCACTTTATACTTCTGTTTTGTATCCTTTTTCTCTATATTATTCCTTTGTTATATGGCCTGGGGGTTTTTTTTTTGGTTGGTTTTGGGTCTTTTTGGTAGGATTACTTTTTGACAGCCAATCATTGAAGGTTTCCAAGTGCAACAGACTCCTCTTTCTGTTCTTTAGTATAATTTGTGCATTTAATATAGCTTTCCTGAATAAACTGCCAGCATACTTGCACATGTTTATCTCAAGTCATCTTCCTAAACAAACTTTAACCACTCTCCAGAGTTTGCTGAAATCTGTTGAGTTTGATGGTGATGGTATGATTGGAGGGTGTTTCTGTTTTATTTCTGTAGATGCTGCATATAATTTTCCTAAAAAATCGGTTTGACTGCATTCCCCAGAAGACTGTTAATCCATTCTTTACTCTCAAATAGCACCAAAACGAAAATAACCTCTCCATAGTAATTTATTCACTCTGAAATTACAATTTGCTTCCAGTGTGATATTCAGACAAGTCTTAGCTTTAACACATGGTATCTAAGTATTTAAAGTCCCATCATATCTCCTTCACAGGATATTCAGGTTTCTCATTCACAAAAACCTACAGTTTCTGCCAAAAGAGAGAAATGTCATCCTCGCTTTCTGGCTCAGTTTAGCACATTTGCTCTTTTCCTTTTTTGGAAACTCCCCAAGAGTTTCAACAAACTCATTTTTTAATTTTATCCATTTTATAGCATTTATATGTGTTCTTGAAACTAGGGACAACATTTGCCCTTTTTTCCACTGAAAGAGCTTGCTGAATGAGTGACTTCCACACCAGTATTCCAGTCCTGTGGTTTGCCTCATACAGCTCTGCCCTACCGGTTATGCCTTCACTTCTGAAATAATACCTTGTTCTTTTTGCTTTCTTCCAGTTCATGTTCACCAGGCTGTCATGCCATTCTTTCTGCATGCCTAAAGAAACAGTCATTGTGACATTTGACCAATAAGTTGCATTCTTCCAGAGTCTTAAGTAACTTTTGCGGCCATTAGGACATCCCTGCAATACTATCAGGTACCAGGTGTCAGGCATGTGACTTGGCTACATTGGGATCTTTGTTCTGCCATTCCTGTTGGTTACTATGTCAGCCTAGGTGTTACTTGGCCATTCCATGCACAGTGAGCTTTTTGCAAAGTACCTTTTACTTCTGGGAAGAATATAATATTGGTGTGCATTTAGCTGTATCTCAAGAGCTCTGATCTTCCAATCACAACCTCTACTTGTGCCCTTCAACTTCCCTGGTCAAAAAGTTATTTTTGTAGATCTTTGTACCCTTCCATCCATCAAAAATTTTTTTCAGTGTCCTGCAAATTTTCAGTGTGAAAACTGAGTGGAACACTCTCACAAAGAGTTTTTTGTCTAAAGAAAGTTACCAAAAGTCAATGCATCAGGCACAGTTCTTCCCAACAAGATTTTACATTGCAGGCTAAGAAATTTCTCAGATTTTATGTGATTATTCAAAACTTTTGGGTCTCTACGAGGCCAAATAGAATGTTCACTGGTTGGTTTGTTATTTTCTCTGTTGTTGCCTTTTTTCTTCTCTTCTGTGTCTGTTGCATGTTGACCTTCTCTGAGTTATTTGATGTTCCCTTAAGGTGGCAGCCATGTTTCTAGGTTGCAAAATGATTGAGTGCTTTCACTCAGCTCTCTGCAGTATTTATAGACTCCTTCCAAAGGTATTAGACATCTACAAATATTTTCTCAGCCGTTTTGTTCCTTCCTAGTGAGTACATGCTTTGGAATAGTAGGGCATTAATACCATGAACTGATAAATATATGTCCAACACTTAATATAAAAAAACAACCTGGGCAGTAAGTTCTGCATTTCAAACACTTAGTTTTCTTGATTTCATTAACTCTCACATTACCCCCACTTGTGTCCTCACAGCCAATTAAAAATTGGCAAGCATCCATATATTTCTGGGTTTCTGATCCATTTATTTTCCACTATTACATTGTCTTTTCCCTTTGAAGCACACCTATTTCTGATACATAAGACTTTTTTACTCTGTTAGGATTAGCTAAATGAACAAAGAACACTCACTGTAAATAAAAGACTTTACCTGGGAAGTGAAAAATAAAGTGAAAAGAAGTAGCTGCAATTCTACATGAAAGGACAGAGAAATTTGAATCTCTTTTCCATCTCTTAGCAGAATAGAACCCTGAATAAACTGGAGAAGTGAAGTCTCTCCCAGAGAAGCTCTTCTACCGTAGATGGCAAGATTAAATAGTGAGTGGGGCTTGCATATTGCTACAAAATCACAGAAAGATCCACATGTGGCATCAGTCACAAACACAGAAGTTTCTTGAGCTCAATAAGCAGAATTTTATTTCAAAACAATAAAAGTACAGATATAAAAACAGTTCCTAATTCTAACTCAGAATATTTTGAGCAGTATGTGGCCATACTGGCAAGTCTATCTGCAGTGTAGGAACCACATGTACAACACTGACACTAAAATTATTGTCCTTGTGGGAAGAACAGTAATTTTCTCAGTAAATATTGTTAGAAAATTACTGTCTGGTATTAACTATAAAATTTTTTTTAGTTGTTGAAATTATTAAATTAGGGGTCTTTATCATATACCTGTTATATGAGTTAATTTACAGTCATTAATGTAGATTAGTTTTTGAATTCAAAATCCACAGATAATGGTGGTTTGTACCTTATGTTTTAGAGGGTACTAATGGCTGCAGAATACAAATCCACATGAAAAAATGGGAGCATTAACAATTACTCATTTATCTAATTTTTTACCAGATTTTGTCCTTCTGCTTGGTAGAAAAAGCAATTCATTTTTTATCAAAGAGCCAAGGATCTTTAGTCTTGTGGTAATGCAACAAAGTCACAAGATTCATCAGACTGTCAGGCTTGTGAACCTTAGCTGCATTCAAAGAGCATTTAATAATTTAAAAAGGATGTTTCCTGTATCCTTGCAGAAAAAGATGAGGCCTCTACTATTAAAGAAGTATTCAGTATGTGAAAGATTGAGTTTTAAATATCCCATATTTAAACATTCTTTGGATCAAAGCTACAAATAATTTTATTTTCATTTCTTCTATGAGTTATAATATGGAATTATATATCTAACTATATTCTTTATTTCATACATGTTAGGATTTTAGAAAATTTTCTTTATGTATCAGATAATCTTGCCAGTACATTAAGCAGCATGTTTCAGCTTCAGCTGCTTTTTGACACCAGAAATTGATAGTTGTTAGCACCTTCCTGCATTCCACTATCAATTATGCAGACGTGTTTTCCCAAAACAAAGCCAGTCACAGAGCATAATTTGTGAGATAGGAATAATTTCAGACAGAATCAGCAGCCTGCTATAAATAAAGCACTTTTTTGACAGCACTGTGATCAGCACTAGACTAAAAATGCTTTAAAGCAATGGCGTGCCCTGCACTCCTTGCCCCAAATGAAGGTGGTGTGACTGGGTCTGTGCTTTCATGAGCGTGTGGCAGATGGTGTGCTCTGAGTGTCAGAAGCTGAGGAGAAAGTAAATATGGATTAACTATGAATTTCTGCAGGAGAAATAATGGTTTTCTGAGAAGGAAGTTTTAGTTATTTTCACTAATATGCATTAGTATTCATATTGGAATACAGATACTTGGGAGTTAAATTCCCTAAAGTTCAATAGAATAGACTAGAATAAATGTAGAATAAGTGAATATGCCGCTTCTGGTGACATACTTGTGTTATTGGAGCTGCAAATACTTTATCAATAGTACTGATCAATAGTATCCCCTCGGGTACTCTTTCCTAACACAGCATGGAAGCAGCTTGGCTGTTACACTTCAGAGGAGACAGATGGGTTGTCCATGCCAGGTTTGCTCAGTGCTGGAGAAGGGGCAAGGGACAAAGCTGGATGAGTCACTGCAGTGACCTGCTGCCCTTTTTCCTATGGGAGTGGTCCTCATGTGACTGGAAGCACATCTGCCATGGGCTCAAAGCAGACACTCTAATCCTGAGGAAGGTGGGCTGCAGGGGAGCTGGTGATGAGCCAGTGGGTGTTTGTGTGTCACAGCCCACGTTGTGATAAATACTTGCTTGATAATGAACCCCTGGAAATCTGTAATGTGACATGGAGAAGTTGAATATCTGTCCTTCATGGTTCATCCAGCTCATGTGGAGCTTGCTTTCCAGGGGATAAGCATCAGCTGGAGACCACATTGCAGCCCCAAGTAATCTTCTGCTGAAACTGGATGTGTTTTTCAAATATCAGAGGTACTGTGAATTCTTCAAAAGCCTTGGCACAGCTGTAGCAAAGTACTTAATTTCTTTTATGGCTTATTTCCTCTTTGAGCATGAAGGTACAAATTAATGTTTGGCATGCTCATTCTTTTGCTTTCCAGTGCTCTAGTAGTACATTTCCCCTCTCCAAATTCACAAAACCCATGCATATTACTGGCTTTCATGAACTTCACTGTTCTATTAATTGAGGATGAACGCAGACCTTTATTTATTGAAGCATTCACTGTTCATTTGCTCTTAAATAAAAAAATACATAAATAAATGTCTCATTAGATTTTTCTAAGAGATAAGATACCATAAAATCAGTAAAAATAGTAATATCCTATTTGTGTGCTCTTATCGCCTCAAAAACTGTGAAGTAGTTTAAACATCTGTAAGAAACTGGAGTTTTTAACCATGCTGCCATGAATAAAATGAATGTTTGAAGGTTATATTCTAGTTTTCTATAAAGTAGTATCTCTGTAACTATAGATGTATATATATTTCAGGAGTTTTTTCAGAAGTAAAGGCATTAATTTTGCTGAATATGTCTTTAGTACATTTTTTACTCATTCACGTTTATTCATCTTATAACTAATCCGATTTTCAACCTCCAAACACTATATAAATATATACCCTACATTGGCAGGCCAAGTCACCATTTGCTCTGTGAGATTAATATATAAAGGCATGTTCAGCAGTGTCTGGGAAACACTTGACCACTGGAGATATGAGAGCAATCAGAGAAGGCCCCATGTAAAGGTAGATTTCAATTTCTTTTGCAAGCTAAATGCATTTTTCATTAAGTAAATTTAATCTATAAATTTCAAATTGAAGTATTTTTTCAGTGAACTTCCCTACCCTGAATCCAGGTAATCACAGAACTTTTAGTGGATGGGAAGGAAAGCAAAAATTTAGGCCTCACCTAAACACCAAAATCTGATTCTTGTATTTGTGTGTATTTCTAAATTGATTGTTGGGGATATTGAAGATGACCTGTTAGGGAACACTGTGGGGATGTTTCCCTGTGTGACAAGGAAAGGCTCACCAGAGCCTGTGGTTGGTTATGAGGGACAGGTTCACTGACACTCACTGGAAGCATGAAAGGAAAACGTGGTTAAAGACAGTGCAGTGACATGAATGTTTATCCTGGTGACTGTTACGGTGTGAAAATACCTGGCTGCACTTAAACCAGTTGCAGGAGCATGGAGCTCTGTGACATCAATTAGTTCACTTTCCTAATGAGCTTGCATTGCTGTCATACATGCCTGACATTATTTCAAGGCCAGCTTTAGTTTGCCTTCCTGGAGAGCAGAAACTAAAAGCAGTAGCAAGAAAAGATGCTGTTACATGGTTCTAAGCCAAACAAAGCCAGTTTAGACTCTGGCCTATTCTAACTGCTCATTAAGTTCAAGCAGTTTCCACTTCAGTGGTCCATACATGTTGTACTTGGTAATCAGCTCTGTGACCGAGCTAGGTAATTACTGATTCAGTGATGTTAGGGTTGGAGTTTTTAATTTCAGTGAATATTTTTTGCAGTGAAATAGTCTGCTGCATATAGAATTTTGGCATGCCATATTACATTTTCTCTCATAAATTTTCATTCATATATTTTTAGGATCACTCCTAGTACTTTCAGGAATTCATCAAAGATTACAGTCTCCTTTATTTCAGCAAAAAGAAGCAGCATTTAGTGGACTCAGGAAATAATCAGTCAGTCAATCAATCAATCAATCAATCAATCCAGCTCCTCTTTGTGAAATATAGGTACCTATGTAGCAGGTTTATTTGTATGTTTTTATGTATCATGACCACTGTCTGTTAGCAGTAGGAGCTGTCAGTGGTTTCCTTGGATGACACTGGCTATATGTTCTTCATCATTCCTGTTAAATTCAGAGATTTAACAGAGTACAGCATTTAACTTACAATAAACCTAAAAAATTGTTAGCTAAAAATGTCTATTTCAAATTTTGCTAAATGACTATGAACTTCTGACATTAATAATGAACTCTGGAATATAGGTAGTACCTTGCTTTAAAATCCATAGGTCATGTCATAGCTGCAGGCAGCACACAGGCAGCCACGATGTTCTGTTCCTTTAATCGCTTTCATTAAACATTTCTGAAATTAATTTGAAATATTTTACAATATATTGAAGTAAAGAGGTCATTATGGATGACCTTGTGCCAGTAGTTTCATAATAAATGAACTTAAAGTCATCCATATCAAAGCATAGGTAAATTTGATTTCTACTAATAAAACAACTCCTTTAATTATCAAAGATAAAGCAGGATGACAAGCCAGGAAGTCAATATCGATTTACCAGTATATGATGATGTGCTGGTTTTATATTATTGATTTGTGGTGAAGAGGGAAAAACAATAACAATAAAATAATTTTTAAAAGACTGATACTGTGAGTCATTCTCTGTTTACAGACATTGCTGATAATAAAAGATGAAAGAAATTGCTATTTTTTAGTTAAGAAAAACTCTTCACATTTTCTCAAGACTGTTTTGATGTCACCAAATATTTATTTCCTCCCACAGATTTAAATATTAGAATTTAATAGCTTCTTCTTTTTGATACACACCATTAGACTCTTTCACAGAAGTAATTTATCACTGTATATTTAAATCATGAGTCAGCAAGGCCCACAGGAGAAATGAACCTTTCTAATGGGACACTTCTTATCCATTTTTGACTTGTCTGATATTCTACATATCCGAATTTAGCATAATAAGATTTAGCTTCTCACAATAGGTGCATGATGAAAGTACGTACATGTGTGTTTATACTGGGTACACAAAAGTTTTAAGAGATCCTCCAGTAATTTTATTTTTGAGTTACACTATAGATACAGGTTTAGCCAAATGTCTCAATCATCCAGATCCTGTCACATAGGAAAATCTATGAGTAGTTCTAATTAACTGATTATAATGCAAGCACTACTGTGTTTTCAGACATTTTCACATTAGACATTATTTTCTAAAATGTAATTATTTTTCCATTGTCTATAGTAGAAAATAAATCAACCAAAAATCATCTGTCTAGCTTTGCTTAGCTGGTATAGCCGTAATTAAATCTTTGATTATTTTCATGACTATACAAAGTCTTTTTCTTGATGAATCCTTTGAGACGTATTTAAATGAATAATTTCCCTAGAAAAAGTAGGTCTTGCCTTTTCCAAAATAGCAACAATTTTCTCTTAAGCCTTTAAGAAACTATAAGAAAGAATTTCAGCCTTTGACTTCAAGCATGAAAGAAGAAGTAGTGTTATGAGAAGGTACAAAGTCAGATGAAGAGGAAAATAGACCTGATCTGTTCAAAATTAGACAACCTGAACATAGAAGGAAAATAAGCAGGGGTAGAGAAAGGAAGGGATGAAAAGTGCTTGGGTCCTTAATTTATTTGAAATGGAAGGGAAAATGGGAGTGGAGCATTGCTACAGTCAGGAGGGTTTAGCTATAGATAACAGAAATGTGGACGTGATTTTTCCTTTTTTAAGGAGTGATTCTGAATCCAGAGGATTACAGAGTGGGCTGTGAATGTTTTTGTCACATATAATTCTTCAGGAATTATATTTCATTACATTTGCTTCCTCTCTTGATCATTTGCATGCACACAGACACAGATCAAGGCATTGGGAAGTAAAAAACCAACATAATTTGCCTGTGAGTGTTCTATACCATTTCTATATCTGATTAATTTGCTGAACTGCAGAACACTTACTGCCTGCCTGCACATTCCTAAGTTCTTCCTATCAGGCATAAAAGAAGAAAGTTTCTTTCACATCTTTACCTGTGGGTCTGAAGAATGTTTTATAATGCAGCAAAGCATCATTAAACATTTTGGTGAACTGTTTTGTATTTCAAGATTTTATAATGGAAAAAAGGAATTTTAAAATGAAGTAACTGTGGTAAAGTAAAAAAAAAAATACAAAGATTGCAGTGATTTGGAATTCTAGAGCAGAAAATGTCTTCAAAGCAGCATCCAATTCACAGGGAGCAAGGAATCTATGAACTCTGATTTCAGCTGTTCAGAATTTTCAACTGACTTAGTGAGATCTTCTTGAGAGAAGTCAGTTATTCCTCTTAAAAGGTTTTGCTGCCACACTGTGGAAAAAATATTTATTCTGTTTTAACTACTGTTACAAATAACACATCAGCTGAGTTCCTATCTTTCCCTAGCATACAGCCCACCTCTCAAAAAAAGACAGCTAAAGAACTGTAAAATAAAAATATCATGGTTATATAGTTAATAATCTAGTTTCAGTTTCAGCTTTGACCTTAGCTGCTTATTCTAAGGCAGGAGAACAATGGTAATAACATGAAAACATTATTTTAATAAAGAACTGATAGAAATCAACAAAAGCATTCCTCCTATTTAAAGATGACAGGTTCAGAAAAACAATTATACAAAAGAAGCTGTATCCAAAGTCACTGTCATTGCAGATATTAACAAGCTAAGTTAAAAAAAAAAAAAAAAAATTGGAACCAAAATAAATTTTCCAATATAACTCTTGAATTCCTGTTTCTGTTTTTTTTTCCAGTCTGGATTGATTTCTACTTTTAATGAGCCAGGACACTTACTTCTCTGCAAGCAATGTAAAGCCTGGCTGAAAGGCATGAATTCACCACAGGTTGTGTTTGGTTTTTTGGGTATTTTTTTGTAATTTGTTTTGTTTCTTGTTTTATTTTCTTGACTGTCATTTCATTTTCAAAACTTTAATTCAATGCCCAGAATGCTAGCCCAGTGTAATGCACCAGGCTAGTGCTTGAAGCAGATTTCACTACAAAAGGCACTCAAGACTCATAAAGTATTGAACAAAAATGCCATTTATTGGTGCTAACAGTAGAAGGGAAAGGAGCATAGTGTAGATGCTCTTGCAGCCCTTCCAGATGGAGTGATGAGCAAAATTCACCACACCATTCATGCCTTAAGCGCTTGGACGGAATTTCTGTAGCAGGGAGCAATTCCATGCACCATTTCTACTGGCAGCAGATGTTCCCATGAGAACTTGCTGCTTCTCACCTAGGTGAGCATAGGCACAGGCGGGTGGTGTAATTCCTGGTGCCAGGTGGGAGCTGCCTGCAGGCTCCTGGATGTGATCAGCTGGCAGAGTGTGTGCGCTGTGGCCAGTGCTGGGTGTAGGATGGAACCGCCCTGCACCCTGCTCTGGTCACCCGCTGTCGTCACCTTCTCCATGGCTCTGTTCTCCCGTTAGCACACCTACATTTGGAAGCATTAAATCATCTTACCTGCAGAGCTTAGGATCTTCTCTGTTTCCCTAATTTAAAAATACTATCTTCATTTTACATGGGAAGTTGATGGAGAAAAATTATGTGAGGACCCATAGGCAGTTCAGCAGCGCTTGCCATGAATAACTATTAGACTTTAAACTTATGAAAAAAAGATTGTTCTCAATACATTTTTCTTGTTACCCTTATCACATCTTTTATTTTACATGTTATTTCTTTACTTTCTACAGATACTATTTTCTGTCTTCTAGTTTCTTTTACAGTCATTTTTTAAATTGAACTTCCTGGCTTAGCAAAAGAGGAGAGGAGGAGTGCACTTCGGGCTATATGATGTTCCTCAGTGCATGACATTAAACTAGAAATTAATAAAAAATAGGTTTCAGGCTTCCAGCAAGGATTGGCTCCGTTAATCATATGCTGAGGCACAGTAAACAAGTGAAGCTGAAGATGACACGGTTGAGTTATATTAATTCATAACATTTTCAAGACATTGGTATGTACACTGTCCTAGAAGTTTTCAATAGAGGCATTAAATACATGAAAACAAAGAAGAATAATACAAAACCATGACGTGGTTTTGGATTATATATAATGAGATAAATGTCTGGATTCCCAAACCTGGTAAATCTAGGCACGTTGTAAACACCTTGGTTTAGAAAGAGATAAACATACAGTTAAATAAATGGGCTTTTACACACTTAAATAGTAATGTATTTTATTTCTGAGATTGAAAATGTTGGAACCAGATTTGATCACTTAAGTTAAAGAATCTCATAGCTAATTCAAATGACTTTTGTAAAAATACCCATCTTACTTCATTTTTCTTTTCTTTCCTTTTTTTAACCGGAATTTTCACAAAGCTCCTTGGTGTCCATGTTTAAAAGTAGAATAAGTTGAACTATCTCCTTAAGGAAATAAACTTAGGAAAACTGTATGCAGAAAAATTTTCCACTGTATAAGTAAACATAAAGCTTGATGTCTAGTGTAATATTAAGTGATAATATTAAGATAGAGTTCATGAGAATTTTTTTTTAAATGCAGATTTTTGAAGGCAAAAGCTAAGGGAAACATTTGGAGTAGTAATTTGTGTATCTCAGTATGCATACTCATTAAAAAGCAAAAAGCAAAAAAATTGAAGTGGTGCTAATTTAGCTACCAAAGGGATTCAACTCACTTCTCTGTAGTTAGGAAAGGTAAAAATAGCATTAATCTTTGTTTACTGTGAGCATGTGGGCGACACTGGAATGCAATAAGTGCACTTTTCACATGCTTCCCTTTAGATTAGATTTTTTTATGGAAAGAGGTTTGCAACAGAAGGTATTTGTCAGTCAGCTGTTGTTTTGATGATTTTTTTCTGGTTCTCTGTGTCGTGGATTGTTCATATCAGATTCATACTTCTAAGGTATATGGAAACACATTGTCCTACCTGCAAAGACAGGGGTAATGTTAGTTTTGGAAATAAGATAGATTTTACATGAAAAAAACTTCCTAGAAATCTGGTGGGATTTTCTGGGAAAAAGGAATCTTCTGCCATGAATTCTTTCTTCAAATACCATGTAAGGTGAAAAAAGTCAATTGCTCAATTACTAGCTGGCATTACTGAAATAAATCATAAAATTAAAACTCTATAGTTGGACAAATTATAACCTTGTCATTAGAGCATCCCATATTTAATCATTGTTTTAATTTTCTTAGTAATTCATTCCGGAAATAGTCATGTGCATCCTGTAATGTGAAAGTACAGGGTAATTTCTAAACCCTTATGAAGCATTTTAGTCAGTCAGGCTGGGATTAATCTCCGGTATGAAAACAGTGACAGTGTTCTGCTTCACAGTTCTTCCACCAGGTGGAAGAAGTGGAGAGAAGAAAACTCAGCTCTTGTAAGTAATTCCACTCAAAGGCCTCATTAGCAGTTTATGAATATGTAGTTATAGAGCATCACTGCAACCCTTTTAATTAATATTGGACAAATAATAAATAGAAGAACCATGACAGAAGCTTTGTCCTTCAGCCATGCACATTGATGAAGTTTGCTTGAAAACTATTTTGAAAACAGGATTAGTTAACATTTCCTAAAGCTCTTGGTGTTAAGAGGGCAGCCTGTGTAATGAGAGTATTAAATGCAGGTTACCTGTGAGTGTTTGTATGGCTGCATATTCCAGTTGTATATTCGGCTTAGTTCAGCTTTTTTTATTTTTAAACTTGATTTATCCCACTCCCTCACCAAATGAATTGCCAGAGATATCAATTGTGTTTTACTCAGATTTTGCTTGAATAATTGGAATCTTACTTGCACAACTTGGAGCAGCATGAGGAGAATATTGCAGGAATTCGGTGTTTTTCTTTCCTGGAGAGGGTTCCATTTATCTCTAATATGGAGCAGTCATGCTGGCACATCCTCTGTGTAGTCATTGCTGTCTGCCATTGCAGTGTTCCTTGTTTTTTTGGCGTGAAGACTGCCATCACCTAGTGTTTTTTGGAAGCGCAGGAGGTGATGACTAGAGAGAAATTAACACAATCAACAAGGTGCATGGAGAGAAGAGCCTGACTGAGAATATTTGCATCTGAAATATATCTGAACTGACTTTGAAGTGGCAAGAAAGGTAGTCATCATCTCCTGTATTAATCAACATAATCAATACTGTGCCTAATTTCTCATTACACTTTCTTGAAATTAAACTGTGCTGAATACATTAAAAAAAATGTGATTAAAGAACCAATTTAAATCACATTTAACACAAGTGACTACATTTATGCTATACCTAAAATGCAGACATTAATGCTCTGTTTAAAAACAATGTTGGTGCAGTTTTGAGACAGCAGTATGGAGCTGTGGAAAGGATGTAAGAGTGCACAAAAGTTCAACAGTAGATAATTTGTTTCTGAGGAATTTAACATAAGTAAGTTCATCTTATGTTGTATTGGGGACTTAGGCAAATTTGTCACAAACTTCTTAACATGGATTTGTGGGTTTTATAAAACATGTGCATTCCTCATCAATCTAACAGCCTCATCATTCCTTGAGTTCGTAGCAGAAAGTCTGTGGGTCCTGAGGTGAAGATCAGCATAATCCCCAGTTATGCACTCACTGAACCTGGAGTTTATAGCTCAGCTGCCGAGGCTTAAAAGAATGTAATTGATGTCTGCAAGAGTGCTAATCATAGTTCTTACAGCAATGCTTGGCAGCTAAGACCAAGAAAAAATACTTATGCAGAGAACAAAATTGTAAGAAGTCCAAAGTAGATATAGGAGGAGTTCACAATCTGATTCTGAAAAGTTCACAATACCATAAAATATGAAAAATTACTGATTTTTTTGAAACCCCCTCCAAAAGTACTTGATTGCTCCTTATGGACTTTAAACAAAGAAACAAATCCCAAGAAACCAAGCCCAAAACGTATTGGTTACGATTAGAATAGATATGAAATATTAGAATAGATTAGAAATACTAAGAAAAGCTCTTTTGGGGTGGCTAATGGCAGCCAGAAATAATGACAGATCAAGAGTTGCTACAATAGAAGCTCACATCCAGAATGATCCATTTCATGTCCTTTGGCTGCATTTTCTTTGGGAAAGAAAAAGCAGAAGGACATCAGAAAAGTTAGGTGGACATTTTTTCCTCTAACCAACCTACAACTGAGAAGTTTAATTATTTTTCTGAGAAAAACTTCATAAACCAGCTGGTTTATTCTAACCTTCCAATATGGACCTTAACTTACTGTTTTACATTCCTCTGTGAACTTTTACAGAGTTATCCAGGTAGATAATGTGATATAGTAGTACTTGATTTGCTTTTTTGCATGTTATTTTCACAAACTGTCATAGGATGAATCTAGGATGCTTATCTGATTTAAATAAAATGTAGGTGAATTTGACTTGCCCAGGAATTGATGCTGGGTAGTAAATAACTCCTCTGCATATCACAGGTCCTGATTGGTTTTTGGGGTTTTTTTGGGGGTTTCTTTTAAGGAGTTGGGAAGCTTCTGTTACTCAATGAGGCATAAACTATTTCAGTCAAAATAAGCCCAAGCTTTCAACCAACAAAAGTGTGTCAGGATTAAATTCTTGAGTAATATGGGATCTTTTCAGGAAAAGAAGGATTTTTTTTCTTCCATTCCTCATCAGTGTTGCTTTTAATTTTTCTTTTCATTAGCTTTAGTGTTGTTTTTATTCCTTCTTGCATGCAGATGTTCTTTTGCTTTGCAGTAATTATCAGCGTGTCAGTGCTTGCTGATGCATTTATTGCTTCCTTCTGCACAAATTTCCCAAAAGAATTTGCTATATTGGGAAAACAGCTGTTTCTCCCTGCCTCTATTTACAGCTCATATAATTTCAGTGCATCACCAGTCTCACTCTAAAGTTTCTTTAGCAGAAAAAAGTTATACAAAGTTTAGTTGTACATCAGTTCTGTGGAGAAAGCACATTGAATGTATAATCTGTCTCTAAACCAAGAACTTTAAAATCCCAAGGAGCAAGGTAATGGCACAGCTTCAGAGTTCTGGAGTGCAGTTAATTTTTCAAAGTTTCAAAAAATCTGTTTTTCTGTGAAGGTCTAAGACAGTTAATAATCATCAAGCATTTCCTCAGTCTGGTCTATGATTTGAGGGTGTTTTTTTTTTCCTGCTAAGTAATTTTAATAATTATGTGCTACAGAGCAGTACTGTTAAAGATGAAAGCTAGAAATCCTTAGACCTTGCTTTGAATTACTCTGTTTGAAAGCAAGGTCCTGAGGAGGAAAGTTTCTGACATTTTTTTCTTAATTTTTCTGTCATAATTCTCACACTCACCTAAAAATATACTATACTGCATCAGTGATAACTAGCACAAATTCAGGTAGTTGGAGTTTCTAGGGTGATGGGACCATGGATTTTACATTTGCTGATTTCTTTTATTAAATAATTGATCGAGTTCTATTATTTCTAATGGATTAATTTCTTAGAACTGATGGAGCTCTGTTAGTTTTCCTGGAAGTTATGAACACTCAGCTCCACAGAAATTATGGGAAAAGGCATTTGACAGTTTCTGGATTTTCTTTTTAAGAAGCATCAAAGACAAGGATTAGAGTATCAGTAAATTTCAGTTTTGTGAGTCCATATGAAATTCAGAAAAAAAGAGAAGATTTGAAAATACTAATTTTTTTAACACTTTTTTTCCCCCCCATAAAATTTTAGCAGAAAGGAATGGATTCTCCATTTTCCTATCCAATGTTACATCATTGTCTATTCCTCTTCACTTAATTTTAGCATAGGCTACACTTTATTCAGGCTACTACAATATAAACAGCTTATTCTATTTATACTTTTGGAATACTTGTGCAGGTAATGATGCATGAAGCAATTAATTCAGATGCCAAAGATGTTTTGTTGTGTCGTATTAAAATATGATTTCTGACTAAGGATATCGAGCTAGAAAATCTGAAGAGTCCAGCATACTAATTGCATCCAGCATTGTAAAGAGCTGTGTGCTCCTAGAAAGCAAGTGGCAACAAGAGTTACCTTCTCTGGGTTTGTTTTCATAATCCCATCTCATTTTCTATACACCATGTGATAGATGATCCCTAATGCAGCAAATGGGTATCAGGAAACAGAGTTGTGGGACAGCAGGTGAAGGTGAGTGTTACAATTAGGCGTTTTTCTGGTTTATTAAATAGGGGAGATGCAGTGGAGGTGTCAACCTGTTTCCATGTCATGTGGAAGCATGTAAGCATTGTCTGCAAGTTTGCAGGTTGTTTTAACTTACATGTGCATATGCATACATATGTGATCTCTGTATCAAGTTGGACTTCAAGATTCCTTGTGACATATAATTAAGTATTTAATCAAATTATTGTTTTGGTCTTACTATAAGATTCTTTTGAGGAAATGCAAATAAAATAGGTATCTGCAGCTGAGATTGAAATGCCAGCTACTTATACATAAGAGCGAAATAGTCCACTGTATTAAGTAAATTATTCACAATAATTTTCACAATATTTAACAAAATTTAACAGTAAATTTGCTCCTCTCCACCAAGGTCCATCCAGTATAGGGAAACAGCATAGGGACTCCATGATGCTGCTCAGATTTTTCTTGTAGTTTTAGGAAGCTATGATTATGGGTTTAAGGCTTTTCATTGAGCAAGGAGATTTCCTCAGTTTTGACTTTGCTGTTTATAAAGTCATAACTAATAGGAAACAGCAGCAAAACTGACTTCAGCAAGGGCACTCTAGCAGGGAATTAGAGACTCAGTCATGGCTGCCAGGGCTCTGCTTCCAGGCAATCAGATGTCCTTGTCACACTCTGTGCTTCATGACCAGCAGTTTGGGTTGGACTATTCATCATGCCCACAGCAGTAAATACTCCTGTTATATCATGGAAAGATGGGAAAACTCTCACTTAAAAAGCACAAGGCAAAGCAAAGAGAAAGGGAAACTTTAAAATGAGTAATTCTAGAGAGTGTTTTCCAGGTCATATACTGAAATGTTTCCGAGTATGTCTCATCAATATATAGGCTAAAGTTTGTGTACATATATGTCTATATGTGTGTGGCCAAAGAGGGGATGATTCAGGAAGAACTCTAGTGATAGAGTTTATAGGGCACTTGTTATTTTTCGGATTTATAGAAACTCAGCAGCTATCACAGAATGAGAAAATAATCACTGTATGTAACAGGGAAGATTCTGATGTGTATTAGGACTTAACCTTCCAAGGACACAGCTTTCCCAGAGACATGTTTTAAAGAGTAAATAATCTATGAAACCTCAAGAGTTCAGAAGATGTGCAAACACAGCTGCATTAAGGCCACATTCAACAATGTTCTCTCTGTTGAAGAGGATTTTCAGGTACCTACAGTGGCTTCTACTGATATCTGAGTGTAGGTATTGTCTTCCCCCTGTTCTTAGAGTGTTTTTTCAAAATAGAAAGACTTTAATGATTTCTGTCCTTTTTAGTAGTTTTAGCCTGCTATTTTTTTTTCTTCTAACAGTTGTTTTTACTTTTACAATCTTTGCTGCTGTGCAGCTAAGTGGATCAAAAACCACTAAAGCATTTGGGGAATTTCTTCAGAGATAAAAAGGTCGTGCTATGAAAAAGTAGATTTCAGTACCATACACTTCTGGAAAATTTAGTTAAATGAAAGACAAACTATCAGAATGTTCACTTTTCCTATTTAAACAACATTGCTGCCTTTTAGAACTTGTTTTTTCAGAAATGTGTTTTACTAACAATTTGTTAGCAGAAAACTGAGACAGTGACATAAATCACCTCAAAATGGATAGGAATCTGAGTTAGGTTTCTCAGTAGAATAGAATAATTGAAGTACAGGAAAACCTGTTCACTAAACAGTGGTATGGGCACTGAAGGAATGAATCCTAAAACAGCTGACATTCAATTCTCTGTAAATACCACAACTTGTAAATTGATGGCTGAATGCAAAAGGATGGAGGGAAAGGATGAGAAAGGAGCTTTTCTCTGCTTTATAATACCTAATAATACAATCTTTGTAGTAAAAATCAAACTTTGCATGTAACTAACACCAGTAAACATAACTTCCAAAGAATTTTGGATGTTGTACTCTAAAGTCTTTAATGGCATCTGAGCTCCGTTGCTGGCAGGCATGGCTTCATGATGGCAATATCAGCCCTCCTGTGCTACTCAGCAGTACCAGACTGATTATATTATAGATGATTATATTATGTCAGTTTAGCCAATCTGGACTTAGACTGGAATGTTTTCTTGATCACTCTTATCCTACCTGGGAGAACAAATGAAATCCTTTGTAATGAAACCCAAGAGTGATGAGGACGTACAATCTAACCTTACAGATGAGAGTGTCAATTCAATCTAGCAGATTTTTCCTTTTGTTTTTTTATTTTTTTTTAATAAATGGATTAACAAAAATGCAGTCTTGACAAATGTCAAGAGATTGTAAACATTATACCACATTTTACATCAGTCTAATTGTCTTAAAATACATTATTACTCTAGTCATTGAAAACCCATTGTTACATGTATATGAGGAAAAAAGTAGAACGCTGAGTAAAGAGATAAATACAAGGATCCTTTTTTCACTAGGGAAAAAAAAAAGGAAAAGATTGCAAAGATTAAAGCATTATACTCCTTTAGCTCAGCACCCATAGTCTTTGAAGTGACTAATAATACTTCAAAATTATTCAACGTTTTTCCCAGCTCCTCTGACTTATAGGCTCTCATACAATATTCCCAGCCTCAGAATCAAAGCTTTCCTCTTTTGTTCCAAACAAAGCACTGTGTGCCAAGTCTTCAATCTATTTCTTGAATTTGTGACAATTCTTACTCCTTTCACATGCAATTTAAAACTTGCAGTCCTGGGAGGATGTTCCTCTCAAAATAAATGCTGCAGATACGACTTTCAACAGTGACACTGCCACACTGTTCATTTGTCATTATTATATTTTTGTTAGCCAGACAAAGGAATCAAAATTTATGTACCTAAACAGACCTACAGAAATGAAAGGGGCTAAATGTGAGGGAAGGCAGTATTTTATGACCTTGGTTCCTACAGAGAAATCAGTAGAAATGTTGGCATTTTCTGCAATAAGGCTGTATTAAATCTTTTACCAACCATTCTGTCCTAAATAATCCTTAAGACCTTAGTCCTAGGTATCATTTTTTTCAACCTTCTAAATTCAGTGCCTGGCCAAAGAGAGAAAAAAAGTATTTTCTCTTTTTTTAACTGGAAGCAGTAAATTTAGTATCAAATCTTCTAGTGAGAAACAGCTTAAGCCTTATACATTTTTATAGTGATGCCTGATTTTCCATAAATTTAAACATACTTTCAACTAGTTTCTTAAAAATAAATAATAGGAAAAATAACAAACAGTTGCTTAAATTTTATGCCAAATTTAAGTATTCACCAAGAACAATCTCTGAATAAAAGCGATGATAGTTTGAAGTGATAAGATGGTGACATGACTTTCATCAGGATCTCTGTGTCTTGTCAGATACCAGTCCACATAAATGCACACTCCAAATAGGATTACTGTTATTTGCAATGTTACCATAATCTAAATCCACCCTTCAATTCTTCAAAAATATTAAAGTAAATGATGCTTGATAATTATAATCCATTTTTTCATCTATCAATATCAATTAAATAGATTTTTATCTCTATAACTCTGCCATGCTTTTCAAGTCACTAAATATCTCTGAGCTAACATATACCTGAGCCATTTTAGATTTCATTTTTTAATCCAATTTTTTCCTCATTTAAATTATTTCCATTAGTTTCCACAACTGCACTGCAAAAAAGATAAATTTGGCATCATTAAGCAAAGATGTAGTAAATTGCCCTACATAACTGTAGAAATGGAGAAAAGCAAAACCTGTAAAATAAAAAGTACCATTGATATCTAAGTCTGAGGTTTTCAAGTAAAAAGTTGTGGTTGGTTTTGGACTGATAGAAAAGTAGCTGTAATAAGAAAAATAAAATCTCTTTAATTTATATTTTGGACTCTTGTGACTTTAACCAGTATTAAATTATTGCATTAATATGATAGACCCATTTAAGTAGGAAAGGAGTTCATAGAGCCATTCACCAAAATGAAAGGTCACAGAGCTGTCTGTGGAAGACTCTGTGCACAGTAAAATTATGGAGCAGTGACATTCAGTGTTTTAAAATATCTGGTTGGATCAGCTTTGAACTGTGAGCTCTGGTGACCAAAGGAACGCTGGCTAATGGGAACAGCATTTGTAATGAGAAGAAGCCTCTGCTTTAAATCAGTGGGTAAAAGAGGTGTTCCTCATTGCTCAAGTTTGACAATGAGAAATAAGCCACAGTAGGACAGTACAGATAAGCTGGCCTGGACACTCAACCAGGAGAGTCCCTGGGAAAATCCACACAAGCGGATATCCAAAAATCAAGGACTGAAAAGTGGAATTAATTTATAGAGAGTAGGTGGGTGTCATGGTTTAACCCCAGCTGGCAACTGAGTCCCATGCAGCTGCTCACTTGCTCCCTCTCAGCCTTCCCCTGTGCAAAGGAGAAGCAGGGAGAAAAATAAAACTTGTGGGTTGAGTTGAGGTCAGTTGGATAATAGAAACAAATATAAATGTTAATACTTAAGATAATATTAACAGCAATTAATAATATTAATAATAATAATTACAAAGAAAATGAGAGGGAGAGAGAAGTGATGCACAACACTATTGCTCACAACTCACTGGTTGATGCCCAGCCCATCGCTCAGCAGTGATCAGGCCCCCTTCCAGCTAACTCCCCCCAGTTTCTATACTGAGCATGGTGTTCTTTGGAACAGAATATCTCTCAGTCTGGGTCAGCTCTCCTGGCCATGATCCCTCATGTGCCTTCATGCTAGCTGGAAGGGCAGGAGACACTGAAAAGTCTTTGATTTAGAGTAAGCTAATTTTAGGAATAACTAAAACATCAAGAGTGTTACTGACATTATCCTTATAGTCAGTCCAAAACACAGCACAGCACCAGATAAAAGATTAGCTTTATCCCAGCTGAAATCATGACAGAAGGAAAGGCAACATTTGACCCAAACATTAGAAGACTGTACTCTGGAAGTATTCAAGCTGTCACCGAAAATATTTACCTGACATTGGCAAGCATTCAGGTCACAGCTTTAGCCTTAGAATGAGATCTAGATGAGTCATGATCTTTGCATTTTATGTGAAGTAGTCCGTGAACCTTCATGGAGACTGACAGTGCGAAAATAGGAAAATCACAGCCTGACATGAGCTGCAGGTAAGCACTGAACTGTGGGAATAAAGGGCTGACTTTCTTCTTTATTCAGCCAGAACATGATATGCCTAAGCTGAGCTAATGAAATAGCAAATGCCTCAATATAAAAGACAATTGAAAAGAACCAGAACCGTGTTTTTTTCTTTTCATAGCAGTAAAAATAGCCTCACACAGGCTTTCTGATAGCAGCTCAGACATTGTACTGACACCAGTAAGTCAGATGAGATTAAAATTAAATAACAAATGAGAATGAGAAGCAGCGTAGCAGAGCCATTCAACATGACAGAAGTGCAGCATTTGAAGAAATAACATGCTTGAGTGATCCAGCAAATAACACTATCTGCTGGCAGTCAGCTGCACTGCTCAGTGGAGTTTGTGCTTTTGGTAATGAGTTTCCTTGGTGATTCATTGGCAGGTGATGCATGGAGAGAAACGTGGAAGCACAGCATACAGCTCTGAGAAGCAGGTGGTATCCTCCGGTGATAAACACTGCTTCAGGACTGTAATAATGGTATAGAAAACAGGCAGACAGGAAAGGCTTTCACAGCTCTAATGACACTGAAATATGGTAATTTTAGAAACAGGATTTTTTTACAAACTTTCAAGCCATATGGAGCATCATATGTTTTACAGCATCTGCTTGTCAGTTTAAAGAGAAATAGTAAATTTGCATGGCAAAATAATTTAGCAAAGTTTGCAGGGGCTGTGTGCAAATGGAAAGAGATATTCCGGAATCCTTAGAACACCCACAAAGAGAATTTTTAACAGGCTTTTTTTTTTTTAAGTTCAAAAAATTAAAAGAGAGGTAGATGATTTTAAAATGCTCAGTTGTCATATTCTGATCACACCTTGTCTGATGGTGCTCACTAGCTCTGGTCAAGCTTTTAAGTGAAATCCAGTTAATTTTGTTTCCTATAGAAATTAGGTGTCTAGTATTTTTACACTACACTTCTCTAATTGGATGCATGTGTGCATTGTATGGGGCATATCTTTGACTTGATAATGTTAAAAAAAATCTAATTTCATTCACATTTGATGGAGGTTAAATTCTTTAAAGATTACATTTCCACCTGCTTAAGAAAAATTAAAGATTGGTGGTGGGAAGAAGGCTATACAGAGAGAAAAGCCACAATAAAGAAGATCAATAAATATCACCTAACTGTCCAAATAGCTGCAAATTGCAGCTCAAGCAGACGTCTCATATTTGTTGACATTTTTCTGACTATCTAGAGCTGTGTTTGTCTTGATTAGTACACATTTATTTATATTCCAAATGAACATACTTGAGCATCTTGAACTGAGAATTTTTACAGGTCAGTGGTTGGTGTAGAGTACTTGATTCTGTTTATACATACAATTGCTTTATAACAAATGTGCAAGACTTAACAACATATAAGTAACCCAGGTAATCAGGAATCTAATTGTCAGTGCTCAGTCTCTGACAGAAAATTCTAAGTATTTCATTAAATATTTCAGATGAATTAAGACTTCTAAGATTTTCTTTCTTTTTTACTTGTTCATTCAGTGTGGTTGGTACAAGATAGCAAGGTGATGGTTTTCGACACCCCTTCTCTTTTTAGGATAATCATCATCATCATCCTCCAATCTTTTCTGTGTAAATAGGAGTTAATTTCAGGGAAAATAAAGTAAATGTCCATTTTTAATAATTGTACTATTTTTTAATTTTTAAAAATATATTTAGCATTTTATATTTGGGTTTTTTACAGTCTTCTTTAGAAAATTATAGGCTTAGAAAGAGTAGTCTTGTGGCCCATATTTATGGCAAAGAAAAATCTTCCCTACGATTTTTTTTTTTAGTCTTTTTTTTTTAATCCATTTGTGGTTAATTATATTGCATCCATGAAAAATACCAAAGTTTTTATAGCTCTTTTTCACAGCCATTAATTTTTCAGCTGAATCCTCTGTTCCACTTCATAAGGCAGCCATGGCAGCCAGTGTTGCTGTACAGCAGCAACAGATGGGATGGGATATGTACCCAGCAGCCCAGGTTGCTGTAGATCTGAAGGAGGGAAAGTCAGAAAATTATGGGATGTCCAGACTAAGCTTTTCAATTTCTACCCCATTTCGAGCCCCAGATTTTCTGCATTAGTACTCCATTGTGCTACCCTGTGCTAAGTGATGGTCCTGCAGCCCACATGGTGGTCTAGGTCAGGAAACCAGTGCTTCTGAAAAATAAGGAAGGGAGAAAAATTGCTTCCAGCTGGAACATCCCTGAGCCATCCACCTACATGAACTCTTGTGCCAGGAGAGTGGGCAGGGAGGATGGGAGGCTGAGAAGGGCCCCAGGACAGGAAAGCAGGGAATCAAAAGGTGCTAACACCAGAACAGCTTCAGGAGGGAATAGGTTGTGATTCATTGCTTTATGATAATCCAAATTTGTGTGGGGGTGACAGCTATATTAGATTATAGTGGGCACAATATCCTAGGCTGATGAATTAAAAAATTACTTTTACTTTATAATAGATTGTAAGTGTAAAGTCTCCTTACATCCAGCTGATGTCAGTAGTGTATCAAGTATTTTATTAGGTAATAGCTGTATTAAATATGGCTAAAGAAAACCCTTGGAAATTTTACTGCAGTATACAGTTAATATTGTCACAAATGATGATCTTGTTTATTGTCACAAAGTCTGCCCTTGCCAGCAAAGGTAGAGTGGGCCATGAAAATGAGAACCGCTCTGTTGAGATGCGTTTCGTCTGCCAGTTTTATGCCTGGAAACTTGTCTGTATTTGAAGAAAGTGGTTCACATCTTATGCTGATGTTAACTCTCTAAATAAAACTTGTAGGATGATTGAGATTGGCATGCTCATTCATGGGAAAAAGAAAACCAAAACAACCTGGGGAATCTTGGCATTTACACATTAATTGTGCATCTCGTATGTGGGATGTAACACAAGGCTGTGTTTCCCTACACCAGACCATGTGCTTCTAAGCATCAGATGATGCTGTGAATTAATGAGCACTCAAGAGTTTGATAGTAGAAACTAAATGTGCTCAATACTCAGCGTGATCCAAACACTAAAAATTCATGCCTGTGCTCGTAGTACATATACAGAAATGTTATTATAAGCTTTGATATTGCATTAATATAAAATTCCAAAGCAAACTGCTTACGCTTTGAAGATAACTTGGAAGGTCTGGCTACACTTCTTATTGTATAGAATTTCAAAGTCAAAATGAGTAGCAGGGGTGTTTCACAGACTGGTAGGGGAGCAGGCCTTGTGCCTTGCCATGCAAACAGGCTCAGGTGCCTTGGGGAAGCAGAGCTTGCCTTGCAGCCTGGACTGTCCCTTCCCCTTCCCCAGAAGAGCAATTTATTTTGGAAAGTGGACCAGTTCCCAGTTGACTGGAATTCACAAGCTGTTGTGCTCACACATGAGAGAGATGTAGTAGTGGGTACAGATGGGTGGGTGAGAAGTGTGAGGTGTTGCTTAGATGTCACCTATGGAAGCACATGTCACCTACTTACGTTGTCTTTATAAACACAGATAAAAGCACAGGAACATTCATATTTAACTGTTTCATTGTTATCATTTGAAGTGCCTGTTTGGAGAACAAGGCAAAGCAATGTGGCAAAGAACCAGCCACTGTAAGGACCTCAGCACCTTGTCAGCTGGGTATCATCCGTGTGGTCTGAGCAGCATGGACATAGCTGGGGTAACTGCGGCAGCTGTGGGCAGCAATGGGCACGGATCTGTCTGCACATCTGTACAGAAACACCATGCTTTTGTTTGGATGGTATTGCTCTTATTCAAGGCTACACACTGTTTAGTTCAGAAAATCTGTTTAAAGCCAATACATCCCCAAGCACATCACTTTGTCCCCTTCATTTCCATGAGGTACTGTTTTACTTTTCTGACATTAATTTATTTATGTGAGCATTTATATGACACATCAACAGCATTGCATTACACTGCTTACCAGATGACAGAATGTGACATAAGAAAAACTACTTTGGTGAAAAGCTAAGGATTTAATAGTCTTTTGATGATGATGGAAGTTATTATTCAGAGTGAGAAAGTGTTTCAGAATGAGGTTTCCGGAAATTAAAACACTAGGTGGTACAGCCATCTGATTTAATTTATAATCTTTTCATCACGGTGAACATATTTCCAATTCAGTAGCAGGCATCTAATGTTCTATGATGTTGGTTAATGATTTCTCAGATATTCCATATTCACCAAAGCTTTTCTCTTTACATCTGTTCTGTAGATGAATTTGCATTTTAATTAAAGTGTTTAAATGAGTGATATTAAAGCCTGTAAAAGAGAACATAATTTTCACATCCTCTCTAAAGTGATTTTAAAACACTGAGTTTAATCCATTGTATGACATTAAAGTTATGATCAATTTATATTTATTATTTTCCAGTTTATTTAATAGTTGCTCTATTTTAATTAAGAACTGTAAATTTAATGTTGTTTAAATTAATATAATATAAACTACATTGTTATAACATTGCTACTATGCTCTGTGAAACATGACTTCTTGAATCTTTATTATTTTGTTCTTACAGTGTCATAAAAATCTAAGGCTTTAAGTATACGCCTCATAAATTACGCCATTTCATAAAGATTAGTAAGTGATAAATTAAATACATTGCATCTATCATTTCAAGAGGGTTTATCCCATATCTTTCTTAGTGATCTCTTCGAAGTGGCAAAAGCATAAACAAATGTTGATTAGATAGTAGAATAGCAGAGAAAGATAGCTGACTACCATTTAGAGTTAAATATATAATTACTATACTATACATTGCCCTGAAGGAATGCTCTAAAGATTGCCACTTTCAGTTTCTTGTCTTCAGGAAAACTCTATGTTCTCCACATTTTTTTCTAGAGATCCAGCAGGATGGACACATCATGCCTACTCTTGCTGTTTTCATCTTAAAAACTTGAATTCCACACAACTTTTCCATTCAGGACTTTTTTTTTTCTTTTCCCCTATAAGTGTGACAGAGATCCCTCATGTTCCAGTGAGGAGTTCTGTCAACAAAGATGAGACATAAAAATTATTGTCTTAATAGTCATTGAAATAAAGAAGGAAAACAGTAACATTTTAGGCAACTTGTGAAGTTCTTTGTATTCCTGCTAGGAAACAGGCTTTCCTCCATAGCTGATGCTCCTAAATGCTTTAGCGTGTCTTCCCAGGGCAGTTCACTTGTTTCATGATGCCAGCTGAAGTCTGTTTACCCATGCTCACAGACCTACTGACCTGTGTCAATAAGGCCCATCTTTTCCCATCACTTTGTCTGTATAAACACAATTCTTCCCCTGGTTCCTCTAACCTTCTAGTGTGTCGCTGCTCAGTGTTTCAAAAGATGCATTCTCTCATGCAAAGTGTATTTCTTTTAATTCAATATTAACTTGATTCAAAGTGATTCAAGCAAAGCACAGAAATGGAATTCAGAATTACTCTACAGGTTTATAGCATGCTTACCCAGCATCTTGTGCCACCAGACAAAAAGTTGCTGCCAATAAAACTGCACTGCTAACAAGAAGACTTCAGGTTTTTGAAACTGGATTTTGTAATCTTCTTAGACAGGTGTGATCATGTACCATTGTATCAGTCTTTTGCACACACAGTTATAAACTGCATAAAACAGTTCCTTCAGAAGTATCCAGTATTCTTACAGGTGCGGTGATTTGGGCAATATTTGTTCTTAATGGTCTTACATAGCTTCATTAAGCATAGAGTATTACTTTTTGTATCTTCGTTTTTGAACTGAATAGCATTTATTTTCTAAACAAAAACAGATTTCAGGTCCAAAAATATGCTTGTAAGTGGTGAAATGTTTTTTTTATGTGTGTTGGAAATGATTTACACTGTGATATGATATCTGTGAAAAAGGGGATGAGAAAACTAAAATAGTTTTGTTTTGCAATACATGTATTTTATGTTTTGAGGGAAATAAAACACAGATCATACCTGCCATTGTCTTGTGTGTCTTATGAGTTAGCCTGGGACAATTCAAGGAGTTGTGGGTTTCATGCTTCTCCATCGACTGCTTCATTCTTAGTTTAAAACTCAAAAGGAGGTAGTAGCAGCCTGGGTTGCTCTGTGGTCTTCATTGTGTTACTCTGATATTCAGTGCCTGCTTTTTCTGTTTCTTGAGTGGTAACCTCCTCAGCAGTCAGGGAGCCAGAGATAAGCCTTTGGACAGTTGATTGCAATGACTTGCTTGTTGTCCATGTTTGAGATCATATTTGAATTTGTACAAATCTGCCTTGATAGCTCCCTCTGCCTTCATGCTCTGCAGTAACAAGTGCTATGAAGTTAATGAAGACTGCTTTTAGCTTGGAGTTAAAAACTATTTTGACAGCGAGTATACAATACTCATAAGAGCAGATAGTATTTAGCTGGAAGAGGTATGAGAAAAAAGAAAATAGGAATTTTCCCTCCTTCTCCTGTTCCCTCTCCCACAGATCTTCAGATTGGCACCCAAAGTGAATATTTGAAAGCAGGCAGGGAAATTTGCACGTTAAAATAAGTGGGTTTAGGTTTTATTCAATAAAAAAGTTAGTTTAAGTCTTGAGACTAAAGTGTATTAATTATAACATCTAGTTAACAGAGAGGAAAATAGACATGAATCAATTAACATTTTCTATTTTAGTATAAACCCAGCTTTGACACCTTTTTTGCCAATATTTACAGTATTCTTTTCCTCCGTGGTATTAGCAAGTATATAGGTTTTCATGGTATTAAAAAAATGTCGTATCAGTAGTTCCATAATTTTTGTCCTTCCTTAGAAAGGTTTAAAAAGTTATTTGAACATGGTTTACTCTAGGAAGACATACTAAGAAAGAAATATGTGGAAGAGATTAAAAAGGAGACTGAAAATTAAAACTGACATGCAGCCTTGGTGTATGTATGAAGAGAGTGTTAAAATAAAAAATAAGCCCACAATTTTTTTTTCTTTGTCCATAGTAAAGTACTACTGTACTTTATAACAGCTGGTATTAGAAAGATTATAGTACCAATATACAATAATATAATGCAAAATAATACTGATATATTATAATGATTTACAATAGGATTTCAAAAACTAAGAAAATTCTAATCTTTTATATATTCAGAAAAATATTTCTGTTTCTTGAAATAGAGTCAAAGCAGAAACTGTTTAAAGCATGTTGCTGAACATTTTCTTGTTCAGCTCTGCTGTTCTAGCAACAGGCTTAAGAGGGCAGCAAAGAAACTCCTAGAAATACAAACACTTTTATTAGGAAAGAAATGTAAACTAATAACCACTTTCCGTGGAAAGATTGATATTATAAAGTGCCTGAGAAATAATGATTGCAAAGCTAATTGACAGAACATTCCTGAAAATGTGTTTTTCTACTGTCAGAATCATCTTCCTGCTGCCTATTACCATTAATAGGATTTCTGGAATACAGAAAAGTCAAATAACACTGTTTGCCTTATAGTCATTCTGAATGAAAACCAAAATTACTTATAGCCTCACGGAAGATTTGTTGAATAAAATGTGTAAGTAATACTCTGAAGAGAGACCTGAACCCCAAGGTTCCCTATCACAGGAAGATGATTTTGGACACCATATTCTCTGCTGTTTAACGGGGTGGCTCTTGCTGTCCTAAACTGGGGTCTCCTTCAGCAGGCAGGTGAGAAATGCTCTGCCAGAGTGCCGTTCTGAGCCTGGCAATTCAGGTCCCATTGCAAAAGAGCTACAAACTGCCAAATGGTAAGGATCCATCTTTTCCTGGATTGCTGCCTAATCTATTCAGTTACTGTGCAAAACAAACGTGCTCCTTTTCTTCTTCCTCCATTCTGTGCTTGGAAAGTCAGGTGAAAGTGGAGTACTGTGCTGGATTCTGTCTCCAGATATGAGTGGATGAGGCTTTTTCTGCACTCCTCCAAACCACAGCTGAGCTTGCTGTGTTTCCTGCACTTCCACATGGGGAATTCAACAGGTTTAAAGTGCCTCCTGCTTGGGCAGTCAAACTGCCTTTTACAAACATGAGCATTTCCTGTCAAAACTGTGACTTTTATACTTTGAGTTCAGCCTAAACAATGTGCCTGAGTCATGAAAGTATTTGTGGTTGAGCACTATTTAAACACAAATGTGTCTCTGAACAGAAGCAGTGCTTAAATCATTAGGCCAGGTTTTTCTCTGTGAAAATTACATAATTTCTTCTTTGTCCAGGTTTAGCACCATGGTCAGAATATAAATGAATGGAAATTTATGATTACCAAGGTTGACACAATAGTATATTTCAAAACAAGGTAAGGTACTCTAAGGTCTTATTTTACTACTAGGAAAGAGCCTTTAGTGACCTTAATCCTGTAAAATGCTGCACCGTAGGAGAGCAGCCCATCAGACTTGAGCTGGCTCAATGAAGTGCTCCCAGTGCTTCTGATTTCCTTCTGTGCCAGCACTCTTGTTTCTTGTTTTCTTATTGGAGTAGCTCAAAACTTATGGCTGTACCTTTGTTAAACCATTGATTTTATTCTTAAACTCACACAGTAGGTTAAATTTACTATCACTGATTAGACTGAGAGACACCTGTGAGAAATTAGCACTCAAAATGTTTTCTTTTTAAATGTTTTAACTGTTTTTTAAATTTTTTTAAAATTTTTGCCACTTTAGTTGGCACCTTAATGTTTGGCCACAATTCATCTCTACTTTGACTTCTGATGCTGCTCATGTATCATGACTTGTCTGATGCTGTAACTTTAGAACAGCTGTTCAATAAAGTACACCTTGCTTTTCACTTCAGCTTCTGGAAATTTATGTTTGTGTTAAAAAACAGTAAACAGGAAAAAATGAAATTTATTTTAGAGAAAGAGAAACTGATCCAAAAAATAATTAGAATACAATAGATTAGAATTAGCATTTTTCTTCTACACAGCAAAAAAGGATGGTAATTCTAAAATTTGACCTCGCAGTGGGAGAAGAAAAGATGAAAAGAAAAACTCAGTGTTGAGAAGTAATGAATTATCTTTTCTGGATATGTTTTGCATGTCCTTGCATAAAATGCATATACTGCAAATGAGATGTTGAATATGGGAAGTATAATGCACCTATCATACAAATGCATGTCATGGTAAATAGTTGCTTCTGCTCATAGTGACTAAAAAAATTGTTCACTGTTGATTCAGAGTGTTTTTTACTTCTTTTTTGTTGTTTTAGAATAATATCAAAAAAGCAAAGTTAGCTCTGGCTTCAAAGTTTAGAGGAAAATGATAAATGAACCTATATATGCATTCAAATTCAGGAATAAAATGATTTTTTTTTCAGTTAAATTACTAAGGGAAAGGAATTTTATGACATTAATTTGAATTCATTTTTTAATGTTCTTTCTGTAGTAGTACTGTTTGTAATTTGAAATTGTGCTGTAATATTCTTAAATAAATAATATGTCAAGGGATGGTGTTTGAGCATTCAATAAGTGTAATTAAATAGCATTCTGATCCCTGCATTGTTCCAGAAAAAGTTGTTTGGGCCAGACCATGGCAAGATGCTGAAGTAACATGCAGGCATCAGTGATAAGGCTGAAACAGATGGAGCTGGGCTGCTAGAGCTGCAAACTGTGCTCTTACCTAAACCTATGTGAGAATAGTGCTTGTGCTTGTGGTACCAACAAACTTGTTGAAGGAGATGTTTAGAGCCCCACCGCCTGTGCTGCACACCTGCTAGCAGGCAGTCTGGCAGCTTTACACACTGCTTGGGGGACTTTGGAATCAGTGCCTTACAGGAGACCCCAAGTCCTTTGCGAACAAAGCACGTGTCATTGCACAAAAGCAGATGAAAAACAGCGAGAAAAGCAGAAAGCACTGCAGTGTGTTCTTGTAAGGGTAATCCTGGGTCTCTTATTAGGGGCAGAAGGGAGCAGGATATGGTGATCAGGATGTCTTCAATCCATGTAAATTTGGCAGCAGCCCTTACAACTTGGTCATGAATAGCAATGGGTACAAAATCCCTCTGCTATTGTAAAGCCTCAGAACGCATCACAGGAATTATTTAATAGCATCAGTGAAGCCATGGGTGGCTGAAAGTACAAGGACCCACTTTATGTTTGTTGGAGTGTCATAAGTGCTGCTGTGAGGTCTCCCATCTGACCTGTTACAATTCCTACATTGGGTGCAGGTTGCCAAAAGCGCTGAACAGGTATTAGCTCTCATTGCACTGTTGGAAAATCAGTTTGATAAATGGAATAAATGACATAACTGTGCTGGTTTTGACTGGGGTGGGGGCTATGTTTTGGATTTGTGCTGAAAACAGTGTAGATAACACAGGGATGTTTTAGCTGTTGCTGAGCAGTGCTGACACAAAGCCGAGGCTTTTTCTACCCATCACAGCACTCCATCCACGAGGAAGCTGTGGGTGCACAAGGAGCTGTGAGGTGACACAGCCAGGACAGCTGACCCCCACTGACTGACCCGAGGGATATCCCATACCATAGGGCACCATGCTTAGCATATACAGCTGGGGGAGGAAGGAGGAAGGGGGAGATGTTCAGCATGATGGTGTTTGTCTTCCCAAAACACTGTTAGGTGTGATGGAGCCCTCCTTTCCTGGGGATGGATGACCATCAGCCTTCCTGTGCAGAATGGTGAATCATTTCTTGTTTTCCTTGCTTGCATATGTGGATTTTGCTTTACCTGTTTAACTACCTTTAACTCCACCCATGAGTTTCTCACTCTTACACTTCTGATTGTCTCCCTGATCTCACTGAGGGGATCAGTGAGTGAATGGCTGTGTGAGGCTTAGTTGCTGGCTGGGGTTAAACTATAACAATCAAATAATAAGTAGTGCTATAGCTGACTTTTAGGTAAATAATCTCTTTCATTTAATACTCCAATATCTGAATAATAAATACCCTGTATAATATTGCTCACCTTAAAAAGCCACCAGAATATGTGTTCTACAAAAATTGTTTTTCTATTTCTGTTTTTTCTTGTAAATGTTGCTTCAAAATTCAGTTTGTTGGATTAAGTTTTCCTCTTCAACAACATTGTTTTATTGTGAGTAGCGTTTTGTTTTTGTTTTCTTTTAAAAAAACTAAAAACATTGTGTTGTCCACATAACCAATCTTCTTTGCTCATTAGAATTTGAAGAGAATAGATATCCTACAGATATTAACCTAGGAAAGTATTAGTCAATTAAATAAAAAGTATGCCTTTCTTCAGATACCAGGTGTGTTAATAAAAGGTAATTATGTTGACTGAAAATAAGTAAAAGCTCCATCCATCAGACATGTACATTTTTTACATCACTCTCAGTAACAAATGCCTTTTAATATAGTGGAAAATTACTAGGCAGGTCTGAAATAACTAAGCAATTACAGAAGGCTTTTGTTTAAAATTCCTCAAGAGAATGTCACAAAG
Source organism: Pseudopodoces humilis (assembly GCF_049639895.1). Taxonomy (NCBI): domain Eukaryota; kingdom Metazoa; phylum Chordata; class Aves; order Passeriformes; family Paridae; genus Pseudopodoces; species Pseudopodoces humilis. The sequence continues at coordinate 16,951,447 of NC_142205.1, read as the reverse complement.
AAAATTATTACCATTATTTCAACAATGAGCATAGTACAGAAGTTTCACATGAAAAAATAAGCTCACATTTAACTATCAGTTAGGAGCTTTTGATATTCTGAAATTTTTTCAGCATTAGTATATCAATTTATATACCTGCCTAAATATGCCTGAAGAAAAAGGGGAATAAATGCAAGTTCTAAACTTCTGCACTTTGAGTGAGAATACTGCAGGGGAAGTTGACTGTTGTTTAGTCAATCTACTGTACTCCTTATTTAGATTGCCTGAAAATCTCACTTATTTGTGTGTGGATTTTCCTCCTGCATGTGAGCTATCAGAAATATTTCCATTCAAGGCAATAATATTAGAATAATTCAATGTAGGAATTAAAATAAGGGGAGCAGTAAACTATAGGTCTTTTTTTGTTTATTTGTTTTTTTTACCATCTGCCTTTTGTATTAAATGCTGTTGGGCACAACTGGTGTTCTGTGCTCAGTGCTGAAGGGGTCTTGAAAGGGTCTTAGAGTATACATACATCTAGCATGTAGAATATGTTACTTTCAAATACAGAGAGGAAAACCTCGGTCCTTGCTCCTACTTTTGTAGCATCAGTGTTGGATTCAGTGCTGGCACAAAACAGAAAGGGTTAAAAGCTCCTGCAGAGAGTGCAGACTACCAGTTTGTCAGAGAAGTGTTTCATCCATTAAAATACTGAGTTGAAACATAGCTATGACGGAGGATGGTTTGTTTTCTGGGCCACTCAGGACACCTTTGAATACCTGGAGCTAATAGGGGTGGTAGGCCCTGGCAATGTCAGTGGCAGAGCCCTGTGCAGGGCAAGGTTAAATTTTTCTCTTTTCTTTTGAGTGAAATTGCCTGGTGGATAGCCTTAGCATACACCCTGTGATTTTAGCTGGCAGGAAGGAGACTGCCAAAGCTCCCAGCTAAATATGAAACATTCATTTTTACTTGGATTAAATCATACCCTATGATCACTAAGGTAGGAATTACACATTATTATGATACTTCTTCTCCAAATAATGCACATCACACCTAAACTGTATAAAGATAATTCCCACTTTCAGTGGAAAACCCATGTATCCAATTTGCCTGAACTCCTGTTGTGATTTAATGCTCACCCCTGTAGGCTCCCAGTATCTGCCTTAGTTGTAAGAAGCAATAACAATAAAAGCCAGTGAAGCTAAGGGGAAAATAACAAACTTAAAAATTACAGAGTAGAGATGTATTTGGGACACAGTCAAGAGAAACTCACGACGAGATTTGACTCACCCTGTGATTTTTATCAAAGTAAACAATGTCTTCAGAATTGAAAATAAAAGCATTCTGACTTGTCAACAGCAAATACCTAAAATTATCACAGCTTTATTGTAAAAGAGAAATGTCCTTTTGATGCCTATGTCAAAAAGTTAATTCAAAGCAAGATCTAGATCTATAAAAGCACTGCCATGCATTAAAATCTGGGTCTAAAACTGCACAGAGAGCAGGTATCAGGGAAATATTTTAAATTACTTTTGAAGTTTCTGTGTGTGTATGTGTTTCAGTAGAGACCAAGGTCCACTAAGTCTACCATCGGTGCTATAAATCACACTAATAAAAGCTTTTAATTTAAAGTGAGGCTTTGGATCCCTTCACAAGAGGGAAGATTCCAACAGAAGAATGGAAGAAATAAGGTTATAGGTCTGTTTTACTTTTTAAATGTTTTCTGTCATCACCTCAGACAACCATTTCTGTCCACAGATATACTCATTCTTCTGCTCTCTGAGGAAAGAAAAGCTAGTTTTTCCGTTTCTCTAGTTGGCTTTATAGAACTGTTAATAGCTATCAAAGGTAGAGAGCTTGCAAGAAAGACTACACTTTAGACTCAAATCTACTGAAAGGGGAAAAAAACTGGAAGAAAACACCCAAGAAAAGCAGTATAAGACTGAGTCTTCAGCATCTCTAAGTAAATTTTCTGATTTCCTGCCTAAACTTTTTCTTGAGCAGTTTAATCATTAGTTCTTCCTTCAGTTTAAACCGCTTATCTCTCTCCCCTGTATTTATCATCTTCCTTCAGCTATTGCCAGAGTTAGTATCTTTACCCATCATTTTGCTATAACAAGCAATCTAACCTTTCCTGACCTCTCACAGAGGGGAAGTCTGCAATGCCTGTATCTTCATGGGAAAGAACAAGATTTCAAAGAAAAATTAAATCCTCTTCACCTATTCTGTCACAGTTCAAGCTAATTTTTCTTGGGCTTAATACAGACAGAGATGTGTACTTGTTTTATATATTATAATCTGGTAACTTCTCATTCCTAGGATCATAGATTGGTTTGGTTTGGAAGTAACATTAAAGATCATTGTTCCAGCCCCCCTGCCATGGGTAGGGACACCTTCCACTAGACCAGGTTACTCAGAGGCCTGTCCAGTCTGGCCTTGAACACTTCCAGGGATGGAGCTTCCACAGCTTCCCTGGTGCACCTGTTCCAGTGCCTCTCCACCCTCACAGTGAAGAATTTCTTCCTTATATCAAATCTAAACCTGTTCTCTTTCAGTCTTTAAGGACACCCCTTGTCCTGTCTCTATCTGCCCATTCTGGCAGAAAGTCCCTTTCTGGCCCTTTTGGAGGCCCCATTTAAGTACTGGGAGGCTGTTTTAAAGTCTCCCCAGACCCTTTTCTCTCCAGAACCATCCCAACTCTCCCAGATGGTCTCCACGGGAGGGGTGCTCCAGCCCTGTGACCATCTTTGTGGGCCTCCTCTGGACATGCATCTGCAGGTTTATATATTGAGGGCCCTAGAGCCAGCCACAGCCCCCACTCCAGCTGGGGTGTCACGAGAGTGGAGTGGAGGGGCAGAATCAATTCCCTTGGCCTGCTGGCTGCTTTTAATGCAGCCCAGGATGCTCTTGGCTTTCTGGGCTGCAAGTGCACATTGATGGGTCAGGTTGAGCTTCTCATCCACAAACACATCCAAGTCCTTCTCAGCAGGACTGCTCTCAATCAATTTATCCCCCTGCCTGTTTTGATACTGGGCGTTTTCCCAACCCAGGTGCAGGACCTTGCACTTGGCTTTGTTGAACCTCAAGAGGTTTGCACAGGCCCACCTCTCAAGCCTGTTCAGGTTCTTCTGGATGACATCCTTTCCCTTGTGTGTGTTAACTGTGCCACACACTTTGGTGTTGTTGGCAAACTGGTTGAGAGTGCTCTCAATCCCACTCTCCATGTCACTGACAAAGATGTTACATGGCACCAGTCCCAATAATGACACCAAAGGAACACCAGTCGCCACTGGGCTCTTGGACACTGAGCTGTTGATCAAAACTCTTTGATTGCGACCATCCAGCTAATTCTTTATACAAGGTGGTCATCAGTGAAATCGATGTTTCTCCAGTTAAGAGACAAGGATGTCCTGCAGGACACTGTCAAGTGCTTTGCACGAGTCCAGTTGCTCTTCCCTTATCTACCTGTGCTGTGACCCCTTCATAGGAGGTCACATTTGTCAGGCACAATTTGCCCTTAGTAAAGCCGTGTTGGCTGTCACCAGTTGCTTTCTTATTTTCCATGAATCTTCACCACCTTGGCAAGCATTCCATGATGTTTATACTTTTTTCTGTGAGTTACTCCTCTAATGTATCTTCTTGCATTATTTTTTGCAAGGGTAATACTTTTGCAAGTTTTCTCTTATGGGAAGTATAGGCCAAGCTTCTGAACCCTTCATCTTCAGAAATATTATTGGAAGCAAATTTACAATTTGCTGGGAGTCCTTGTACAGTAGCAACTGATTTTCACTAAGTATTTGAAAAGACCTTGTAGCTCCATCAAGTCCACTGACCTTGGCTAAGAATCCTGTGCAAACAAAATGAAAATAAGTTTGTCCCAAAGGAAATATCACTAAATTCATACACTTTTCTTACCATACTACTCATGGTGCTTACTACCATTTTATTCTGTGTATTTTGATTTTAGTAACTCATTTAAAATTATGACTTTTGAATTATTTCTGTGCATATGCTTAACCTTGCATATGCCAGGGGTCCCATAGGAGTGGCTTTGAAAAGATTTATTTTTTCATGGCTGTCAATTTGCAGATTCAGCTTTCAAGGAAAAATATCTGAGTGCATCTCACCTCCATTACTAATCCATTAATAAATGTTATAGGCTGCAGTCAAAACCTAAATGCTAAGTACTTATGAGATAATCAGGAATAGTTTATCCACAATAAGCTAGTAATATACAGATCCACTTCTTAAAATTAATTTGAAGAAGTCAGCAAACAAAAATAGGTTATTGGGTCTTCAAGGGTACAGCACTGTCTTAACTATCTCAGGTGCTACTTGAGCATTTTCTACTCTCTAGTGAAAAACTACTCTTGCAGAAGAAGTTTGATGAGACTGTTCTTTAAATCTATGAATTATGACAAATTGGGTAAGAAGTTTATTTCAAGTGCTACATATAAATTGGTAAGTTTACTTGTCATCATTTTTCCCATCCAAGTTTTTCATTGGTCCCTGATGCGTTGTTACAAGGTTGTTTAAAAATTTCTTGTTGTGAACTTCCTTATTTTAAACAGTCCTTGTCATTGTAGAAAGAAAGAAAAACACTTTTTGATTGAAAAGAGCACGTCAGAGAAAAGAAAGTCATGGCTGAAATTCTGACAAATTCTTCAAGAAAAAGAACTGCCTTATATTCTATGTTTTATGGACAAAGTTAGCTGAAATGCATATGGCAAGGAGAAGAGGTTGAAAGAAGTCTTACAACTCTTCAGTTAACAATAGCTTTTTTGATCTTTGTTCTGCACAGTGTTGGTCAGTTTAGCATCATAAAATAAAATTATCTCTCTCTTACTGAGAGGGGTCCAAACAAAATGACCAAATTAGTCCCTGAGAAAACCCCATGTATCCATCTTCTCATATCACAAGTGCCCATACAAGATTTAGTCAGTATTTATTAAACAAATAAAACTTTAGCTTCACAGTTTCCTACAGATTTTATGGCCTGGGAGGGAGGAAAGCAAAGAGTGCTAGTAACTGAAAGAAGAGCAAAGATGAAACAGAGGCAGAAATGATTGAGAGCTGCAGAAGAAAGATGATTTGAAGCATGGATGGATTCATTATCACCACTTTTCTCAAAAGATTTTTCCTTCCTACTCCCAAAACAGCAAAACAGCAGGCACAGACTTCTTTCTTGTTTAAACTGATTTCAGTATTGGGGTGGAGAGACAAGGCTTTGCTGTCTTTTGAACTACACTTACTTTATGTGAAAAAGAGCTTTATAATTACATTTTTGGGAAGGAAGACACTAGAAGCTGGATCCTCTTTCTCTACTGAGTTTGTTTCTATAGAAATTGTTACATAAGTAATGGAAGAGAACAGTGTATAATCCCTTTTTTACCCACAAGCCACATTGAAGTGAAGCATGGCACAAGCCACATAGATGTGAAGAAGCAGGATGCTGAGCTGAAGGGCTCTCTCTCCTTCCTTCAATTTACAAGGTAATGGGGAGCAGCAGGAGATGCAGCCCTGCATAATTATTTTTTTTTTTTTCCCTGTCAGAGATGGTGCTAACTACATGTATGGAGAAAGTGAGAGGAAGCAGAGCAGAGTCCTTATTTCCTTCGATTCTTTGATCTAGGAGTGAGGAAAGGATCAGCTTTTCTCTCAGGTCCCTGCATTTCCAAATACTTGTGCTAACAAGCACATGGAGAGCCCCAGGAGTGGCAGCAGCTTGGGTAATTGCACACTCTTGTGCTGAAGTGCAGAGATTGAGCAGAAATACTTGAGAGGGGGTTTGCATGGTTGTGATCAATTTCTCTGTGAGTTCTGGTATTTCAGCTGATCCATATATAACTCTCTTTTGTGAGTCTCTCAGCTAGCAAAAAATTCCTTTGATTTGAAGTCAGATTGGTTCTTGCTTTTCATATGCATACTCAGTGAGAGCTGGCATTACTCAGAATCACGGCAAATGTGCCAGATTCCATTGCTAGTCACTGTTGTCAAATATAAGATGGAGCTGTCATAGGCATTTCAGTTTTTCCTGGCCAGAGTCAGTTCAAGAAAAAGTAGTGATGTATTAACTTAAACTCCTGTTTCCAGTATTTGCTGAACATTTTAACATGTGGGGTAATATCTGGCTTTCAGGAGCAAAACATTTTTGGGGTTTCCAGATAGTAGTGCTTGATGCTTTGTTTTCTGGGTGGATTTTTTTTTTATTTATTGGGGGCTTTTTTGTTTGGTTTTTGTTTGTTTGGTTTGTTTGTTTTTTAAATTTCATGGCTATGGACAGATAAACTAAGAACTGAAATGGTAGAGGGTTTTGCTTCTGTACCTTCCACACAGAACCTGCAGATCTCCACTCACATCCAGGTTATAAACTTATGGGATTATTGTGGGAATATTTGTCACCGATCACTCACAAAATACCGCTCTTTTTCTCTGGCCTCCAAAACCCATGAATTGCATTGTATTGCCTCCTCTATGGTTTTGGGGCTAGAAGACTTATAAAATGGAACAACTGAATTTCAAACTTGAATCTGTCACTCAGTCATTGTCTTGAAATCAAACTAATATTTTGTTTCTACGCAGTATAAAATTAAGTCATGAAAAGTCATAAAAAATAAGGCACTTTCATAAATAAATAATCTGCTACTCATACCTCATAAGTACCTACCTACTTAACCATGCAGAAAAGGTCAGATTTATTTGATAAAAAACATTTTGAAGAGGTAGAAAAAAATCAGACTAGCCTTAAATTTTGGTATTAAGCTTGTTCAAGATACAATAAAGTGTCCCTAAATGCGTCCTGTCTTATTGTCACATTGCTGGCATGTTTGTTTTCCAGATTTCAAAGGAGAATTTACCTTAAGAGCCTTACTCATCTTTTTCACTTACATGTAACTATTACAGAAGAAACAATTTGTTGTTACTACACCACCGCCTTGCTGCACAATTGTCATGGTCTCTCCTCTGTCAGTATAGAGGTCCAGGGGCCTGGTCAAAGCATAGTCTAGGAAGGCTGAGAAATGGATGTCTCCACCTTCTACTCCACACAGCGAAATCAGCAATTAATGTACGCACTTCAGTTTGTTTTTGCTAGAGGCAGTGATTTCCAGTGCCTAGCCAAATGCCAGGACAAGAGTATGGATGTACAGAGAAAATGACAGTGTACTTACAAAGGTATCCTGAATGGACACTGAAAACTGAGAGATACAGAAAGAATAGACATTTTTGAATCTTGTTCTCATTTTCCCCATAATTTCCCCCTGCCACTTAATGTATAGGAGATATAAGTTTAGTTTTAATGGGAGAAAAAGAAATTAGTCCTTCAAGTACTACAAGAACTATGCTCAGAATGGACTAGATTACTGTAGATTGTTATTAAGAACAGTAGGTGACATTATTAATTGTGTGTGGGAAATGTGGTGACAGCATTGTTCAATAAGTTCAGGGTTAAGTTATGAGAATCTTAGTTTTGAGAAGTCCTTGAAAAGAGGCCTTGAAAATGAGACCACTGCTTTTTAGAGGCTCAGCCAAAGAAAAATTATCAAAATATTTAAATATTACCTGTGCCCTCTGCTAGTTTTCAAGATTTAACACAATACATGTCCCAAAGCATATAGTGCAAAATAGCTGCAACACATTAATTAGCACTAACCAGCACTAACTGAAGATAAATGACGTTTTATTACTTCTTTGTGAGTAATTTTTTAGCTTCTGGCTAATTAAAAAAAAAATCTCACAAATGTTCAGTTGGAAAAGATTTTGTTGTCATGCAAAAAGCAAGCAGTTTTTCTGGCAATAAATCTGAAAAATTGACTTTACTAATGGTCTGCCATTCTCAGCAGCGTGAGTTAGATTGAAGTGTGCGTAAGGATTTGCTACTTTTAAGAAATGGCAGCTAGTAAATCAGTCGCAGGAGATCCTTTAGCTCGCATATTATTGCAAAAAATATTATTCATTTTCATACATATATATATTTCAGTGGCAAACCTAATTTAAAAAGCAGAGTTCATGTAAAAAATGAACAGCAAGCAAAGGTCCCTTGCTGTGACTGATTGCATTATTTACAGTACTGCTTCAGGTATAAGCAGGATTATTTGTCTTTCTGACATTACCACAATGATATGGGATTGCTGAGTATGCTAATATGCTTATCTTGGGTTATAAGGTATTATTAGTCCTTTGTTTCTTTCAGTCTCTTAATTAGTGACTTGTTTAAAGTCATCCGTCTTTGCTCACATTTATGCAAATATTCAAAATTATTAACAATAGCATCAATAGGGTCATGTTTATCTGGTTTTTTTTGAAGAAAATATTTTTCTAAAAGCCTCATGTAACCAGTCTTGTTTACATGGAGCAGAAATTATTCTGCTAATAAATCTAGATGTTTTGAGAAGCAAAGAATTACTACCTGTGAATTTGAAGCATACATATGTGCTGTGTCAATAATACATAAATGAACACTTCCATCAATTGTACATTAGTATTTTCAGAGAACACTTCGGAGTAGCACACAAAATAAGCAGTGCTGACAGAATGGCCAGCATGCAGCTAAGTGATTATGTATTTATACACATTTTTAAATCACAAATTGTTTTATTTGCATTGAATTAAAAAGGAGGAAATAGTAGAAAACATTAAAAAATCTAATAAATATCTGTTTTTAAAAGATTAGTAGTTTCCTTTCATTTTGTTTGTGTTCATTGATGATCCACGAGGGACTGGAAGGTCAGAAATCCCTTCCCCTCTCCCAGAGAAGGAGGTACCTGAGTGGAGGGCAAGTGGGAGCAGACAGTGCTGAGCACACCCAGCTGACTCTTCTGTGACCTGTGACCAGGTCTCTGTTTTCTCCCTCTCTCCCTTTCTTCACTTGCTTCCTTTGAGAGCTCTAGCAGTGACAGTGAGAACAATTAACTACAGTCTTGTGAAGGAAGATGTGGTGTGATCAAATCATCCACTCAGCTTAATTCAACATACTCTAACGAGGAGTTACAGGAATACACTTCGTTCCACCTCATGCCATGGCATTTCCCAGGAGATGGCCCTTTCATGCCTACCTGGGCTCTGCAGTTTCCCCAGTGGATGTGACTCTGAAATGTAAATGTGGTGTTTATGAATTTGGTGAAAGTGCCTCTCTCCTTGCTGATCTCTCTAATGAGCTGGGTGCTTATTTTGCTATGCACTTATGTCAGCTTAATACTAAACGCCTGAGAGGCTTTGCAAAACTGAAGACACCCTAAAAGTTTTAATGAGCTTTGTAAATTAATTCTTACTGGAGCAAAAAAAATACGTGGAATGACTGAGAGAAAAGCAATTTGACGTAATTCTACTCAGGTATGAACTAAGGGAATATTGCATTTGAGCACATTTATAACTAGCTTTGTAACAAAGCTGATAAGCTGATTTTATAAAATTTTTTGGCTGGTTTTTGGAAAGATGTTTTCAGATTATTTTTTCTTTTTGGACTTGGTTGTATTTTTTTCATTTGTTTTTAAAAAATCTTACGTTTATGAATTATTTTCATTACAAAGTACATGCAACAAGAATGAGATAAAGCTATCTTGAATAAGATATCTGCAACTGAACCATTCTCTTGAAATGTCTTAATCATGTCTAATTCCAGTGCTTCCCAGTAGCATGGTAACAAAAAGGATGTTTTCCTAAATGTTAAAAGGAGTTCTGTTCACACCTGAGGAAGAATTCTTTTGTAGAAGAACAAGAAAGTAATTTTGATGAAGCAACAATTCTGTGGTTTTCTTTGGAACTTCTGACAAAATCAGTACTGTAATTACCTGTCCTTTTGTGAAAAACTAATGATAATTTTTAAAGTATTATTTCAAACCACAATTATCAATATTTTTTACTGCTTTCAGACAAGGAATATATAAAAAAGGAAATATTAAAAATGAGCACTTTTTTTTTTGTTCTAAAGTAATATAATGCATTAAAATATGAATTTACCTGTCGGTATGAGAAGGCGCTCTGCTGTCACGTAAAAAGGCAGATCAGCAAATGAAATAGAGGTATTGAAATAATATTACTGTTCTGATTTTTCAGAATAAATTCTGTCAGGAAAACCATCTGAAAACTGCAGTTTACTAGCCTGCAGTATATTGGTATACAAGTAAAAAATGCTTGAACACTAAAAGCAAATTGACTTTATGTAGAAAAAGCATTAAACTAAGAGTGAATTTTGGTAGTTCACAACTGATTACAGCTCTCAAAATCTACAGTCTCGTACAAAGACCTTTCAGTCCATATTTTAAATTATATACAGTTAATGGGAATATGCAGTAGTTCAAAGTTAGTTGCTGATCAATATCTGTAACCTGAAAAATACTTAATTAATTCCCTGTGTTTAGACATAATGTAGCTGTGTGTCTTCAGGATATATTAGGAAATAAAACAGAAACTTGAGTTTGTATGTGAAACTTGGCTTGAAAGCCTAGGAGATACTTTATAAGTCTAGCAAGTGATACTGGAGCAAGGCAAAGTGTGTGCAGAGTATTCAGAATAAGGAAAAACATGGTAAAGGTCAAGCAAAAAGAGAGAAGCAAACTTACAACACTGATGAATTGCTTTACTTCTTAAAGGCATTGTTGTCTGTAGGCAGTTAGGGCACTTTAGGTGGAAAGTTTTCTGTTGAGTTTCCATGCCATGGTATGACTTCTGCTAGTGCACTTCTGACTACCCAAGGACTTTATTTTCATGTTTTTTCTTCCACAAAGTGTCTCTTCCCCGTTTGTCTATATATGTTCTGCCTTTTTGTTGCTGTTGTTGTGGTGCAGATGCACCAGTGAATTGCTGGTACAACATAAGCAGTTTGTGTTCAGTGTTTGCCTGTATTAATTGGGCATCCTGCATGAATAGAGCAGAAATGCATAAAGAAATGCATTATTAAAGATTCTGTGTTAGCAGTGGTCATATATCATTATTTAAACATGTTTAGCATGCCTTCCTGTTTAAAGCACAAAATAACTACTCCAGTGTAGATGAGGTCATTACTAAATGTCTCTCACTTGAGAGTGACTCTGCAGGTGAACCAGCCTTTTGAAACAATTCCCTTATTAGCAACAAGCATACTTGCTCATCATTGGCATAGATTTTGTTTGCCTTTAGTTAGAACAGGTTGCTGCTTAGAAAAGCAAAGGGCAGTTTGACCAAAACCTCTAATCTGATTTTACTGTAGGTCAGTACCTTTGTCATGTTGTTCTGCTCCAGAGCTCCAGCCTTGCATTTCAGATGGAAACAGCCCTTTCTGTGACCAGTATGAGCCCTCTGTGAATATGTATCATTTATCATTTTATTGGAAGCAGCTGAGGATGCTCTAAAAATAGATGTGTAAATGATGGACAGTTCATGATTTGTTGGCATGGAATCAAGACGTGACAGAAGGGACCAAACGAACCAATTGCATCCTCGCTGCTGAGGTTACCATGGAAGCTTTAACTCTTTACACACCTTGCATCTCTTGCTCACATAACTTGTGCAGTACACTTGGAATTGTTACAGGTGAAGTGTATTTCATAGAGTAAAATCTACCTGCCCACATTAACTGAAGCTGTCAGACATGACTTAGGGACCTATTTATATTCCATAGATTCTCATGGGATAATAGAGATACCTCTGCCAAGATCTTGAGGCAAAAAAAGAGTAGACGTACAAATTTGAAATGTAAATAAATGCTCATTTGTGTATATGTAAATATATTTCCATAGTGAGAATATAAGGAAAAGATTCCCAGTGATGAAAAAAAAAAGGGGAAAAATTAAAGACAGGTGCAAAAATGAAATCTCTTACCTAAGTCTCTTCAACCTGTTTATTTGTGCTCTGCATGCATCTGATTTCTTACCCACCCTTCAGTTCAACCAGTCCTTATAGTATCCTCATAACTGTGAACTTCTCTTCCTTTTCTATCATTTCATTGTATTATCATCCTTCAGTTTAAAAACTTGTTTAATGCAGGCACCCCAAAAGAAAAGCTTCCTGCAGAAGCCACTCCTCAATTTATTCCACATACAAACATTGAACTCTATCTTTTCATCTTCACAGACAATGTGTGGAGAAAATAATGGCTTTTAAGACTTAAAATATTGTGCTTCCTTAACTGTTGATACCCTGAGTGTATATAATGATAGGAAGCTTTTTCTTTTTTAACTTCCTATTTTCTGAAAAGTAACAGAGAAGTCTTACAGGAGCTGTGGTGAGCCTGCCCTACTTTGTTTCATTAAACTCAGATTTATTTTTTTTTAAAAAGGCATATCAACAGGTAGGTAAATGACAATATTTAGAGTGTTTCATTTCTGGGACACATAATTTTCCATCTTTTCTCAGTATTTAAGCGCCAAAGGAATATTCGTTTTCTCTTTATTTCTGTTGATTGGAACCCAAATAAGAGAGGTAAAACTTTCAATCAGATTCCCTTTGACCTTTCTGATAGTACAGAGAAAAATCCATTACAGTGTCTCTCTCTACTGTGGAATTTTCTTCTGCCATAATCCAACATTTTGTTTTTTCACACAGTTACTACAGGTTTTCAAATAAATGCCTGGGGTGGGAAAAGTAAATTTACCTCATTTTTCTTTAGCTTCAGTCTCATAAATACACATTTGACTTTGATTTCAACATGAATACACATTCTGTTTTGCATGGTTTACATATACAGTGGTTATATCTGTTCCTCATGGCAAGCAGTGCCTAATTTTAACTGAAGTATGACAACCAGATCTAGGTAGAATTGTCTTGTCTTTCTCCGAGTTGCATCTGTTGTTATAAGTTAAGGGGTCTCTTTTTGCCTGAAAACAATTTCAGAAATTTGAGATTTTTTTTCTTTTTTTTTTTTTGTGCCCCCAGAGTTTACAGAGTCCCATGGATAATCTGAAAGTTCTAGCCTGTATACAGCAATCTCTTGGAATCTCCTAAACATCAGGCAGATCATGTAAAGATGCAGCTTCATACAAGCTGGCATCTGAATATATGGCTACCAGACATGCTCAGGTGTGTTTTTTTGGCAGCTGGTCATCACTAGCCCCCCTGCCATATGACTGTGATTTCAGCAGTTCTGTGCAAACTCTGAGGGGTTCTCAGTACAGAGCAGACAGGTAGGGCATGTCCTAGCACACTCTTCTCACTGTATATGTGGTCATGGGTCAGTTGTAGGGAATGTCAAATCCACAAGTTTTTTCACTAGCTGAATACATTTTATGGGTGTGTATTATGCATAGAAGATGTTCCAATACTGTGTGGGATTCGAATCAAAACCCTTTATAGCTATAAGCCACACACATGAACTGGAACTTTTATCACCCTGTTATTTCTAAGTGCTTCCAAGCTTTCCTTTTTCCCTTTTACTTTTTTCCCATTTGTAGAGAAATATGAAAGGAGGTTTGGATTATGATGTTACATCAAGCAAGAAATTGTGTTGAAATATCTATTCCTTATTCCCAGAACATAAAAAAAACCTAAACTTTTCCAACTCCAATGCTTCTTCTAGCCCAACTAATACAGTGATAAATGAGGAAAAATTATTAATACCAATCAGGCAGTGAATCCAGCTCCTTTTATTCTGGTGTATCTTCCACTTCTTCCTCACATTGCTTAGATCAAGATTTGATATTACTTTGGGAAAAGATTGGAATTAAGGTACTGCTAAGCTAAGGTCTAGCATTGCAGATTATTTTTAGCTGCAGGATGTCCAGAAGCCTCTATGTAGCATCCAATGCCATTTCATCCAGAATATTTCACACACTTTGGATTTGAAAGGGTTTGTGAGCTTCAAAATTTATTAAGCCATTATAGTTGAGACTTCTTATGAAGAAAATCTTTACCTTTAAGATGAAAATTTCAAAGAATTCTGGAGACTCTTTAATCTTGACCCCGTAGTCAAATGTGACTTTATAAAGTAAAGTCTGCTTCTCCGTTTTCCAAATTATTTTTTTTCACAGCCAGACATGTATTCTGCCTTTCCTTTTTCAATCTTTCACAGCAGCATAGCATACTTAAAGCAGTTAACAGAAATTGCAACAAAATTAGAGTGTTGTAGGTAATTTAAGCTTTATTTCAGCTGAAAGGCTGAATACCAGGATGGACAACAGGATATGCAGATTATACTTTTGGCTCCTTAAATGTGTTATGAAAAGCAGCTCTCTACCTCTTAGTTTGTTTCTTTAACTAATGTCTTCAACAAATAGTCCTGCAAAACACTTCTGACAAATACTTTGAGCTTTTGGGGATGACATCAAATTTTGTGTAGTACTGGTTGGGAAGAGCCCATATATACAGAAATGAAGCACTTCCCAGAATACACTAATACATTGGTGAAGCTGAATTCATAGTTGAAACTGAATTTTTCTTTGCATAGACTCTGACTCATAGACAAGAATATTTACAGAGTGAAGTGCTACTTGTAAATACTCCTCTCAAGGTAACCTACCAGATCTCATTATCTGCTTCACTAAACCACAGCAACAATAAGACCTATTGCTTTTCACAGTGCTATTATTGCTATTATCCCAATCACATGAGGTGAAATTAACTATCTTCACAGAATTTTGAAAAGAATGCAATAGGATTTACAAATAAAGTATTTTTCTTAAATTGAAAATAAAGGTTGCAAGAAAAGAATCGTAATTGAAAAGCTGTGACTCATTTCTCTAAAAAGCCTGAGGTGCATGCCTATTCATGTACCTTCTATTTTTAAAAAGGTAATGAAAGTCTAAGGCTCTCCATCAGTCTGTGTTGAAGCAGACAGAAATATTGAGCTGAATTTTGTTGTCAGTGTCCTTTATTTGATATTACCTGGCACATCAAACAGCACAGCCTAAATAAGGCACTTGGTTTCAATAAAAGTTGTATTTTGGGGAGGCTGGGGAGATGGAGGGATGCAATGTTTGTGATTTGTTTTTTTAAAAATGATTAATATTTTAGCAAGATAAACTTTTAATGTGACTAGTTATCCAGAATACAAGGTGTCTGTTTTCAGAATGACTGAAAGTTTTTCCTTATAAGCTAGTTGCTTGCTTTGCTGTTTCTGCAGAAAAAAAAAGTTACAGCAAGCAGACTTTCCATGGTGGTCTGTGCTGCCCCATGCAGATTCTAGCACTGGGAATCTTCTCTCTCCCCTCATGGCACAAACTGTGAGAGTAGATTAAAAGTATAGCTGTCCCCTCTGTAAATTAAGACATAAATTATTAACTAGTTAGTAAGTAGAGAGAACTTAATACCCTACTGTCCCTTGCATCAGTTCACAGCTAGTGGCACAGGAATTTGTAGTAATTGTAACAAGACTGAGCAGTTCCCCATGTTCAGGCTTCAGCAATACAAGTGCTCCACAGAGAAAATTTCCATGTTGTCATATACTCTCCAAAAGCACAGCCAACAGGCTCCAAGGCCATGGCACAACTGGAGAGAAAAATTACAGAATACCTCATTCTGTTTTCACCCTTTCATTTTTAATTAGTAGTGTTAAACATAAATCTTGTGGCTAAAATAGTAAGCATCAGCTTGAAAATGAAAAAAAGACTTGTTTTGCAGTCTCCAGGTGATCCTGCTCACTTTTCTAATGCTGGCACAATCATATTAAATACTAAATACTAGTGTGCCAACATACTGCTTAGTACTCCAATACTAAGTAAATGCCATGTAGCATTTTAACCTGGTAACATTTTACACCCATTTCTTACTTTTGTAAGAGACTATATAACAAATCAATAGCAAATTAGGTCCAGTACCTTTGGGACCACTGAGTTATGTAGGTCTTGTTGCTCACTGACTGTGTTACGGATTACGTGGGGGTTTTGATTTTAGATTGGTTGGTTGGTTTTAGCTGAGTTCCTTCAACTTGGAGAAGAAAGACATTATCTCAAAGATTATTCCTGTCATCTCTGTGAAATCTCATGCTTTCTCATTCTTTCACCTACTCCAAAGGGGATGGTGTCTACACTAAGGCAGAAGCGTGTCCAGATGAGTTTTAGCCCAATTTATTAGGACATCTGTTTGTTTTCAGACAAAACACAGCCAAACCTCAGCCAAACCATTTCATTTTCTACAAACTGATGCACTGGAAATTCATCTGTCTTTTTGGATCCTGTAACAGATGCTATCCTGCTTTCCAGTGTCATTGAATTCTGCTCATGGATGACCCGTTCTTCATTTGTACTTGATTTTCATTTAATTTATCCTGAACCTTGTAAAAAAGCTCTGTAGTGTTCAGTAAATTACACAGAATTGAAAGTCAGCCACATGAACTGTTAACTTTCAATGAGACAGTTATTTAGGGCTCATCTCTGCCAAAGTATCAACACATTCAAGAATAGAATAATTTATATGTTGAATATTTGGCAGCAGCTCCCTCTGTACAAAGTAGTTTATCTGCTGGGATAAAGAATTTCTCCAAAAGAGTTCATCAGGTCAGAAATATGTATTTCTGATTAAAATTTCCTGAAACGGATGTTGCCTTAAACATTTGTTACAGAATAAGTTGACTGTCCAGCCAAAACTGGCATATCAATGCTAAATTTGTTTCATACAGCAAGCACTGGTTTGTCATAGCTTAACAATATAAATCTATATTTATTAAAAAATATAATTGTTTTAGCAAGTCAGGAACTCTGTGGCTACATCTGATTTAATTTGTCTTTCACTTAGTGCAGTGTTTTCTTGTTACTTGCACGTTCTTGGTAGTTGCAAGGTTTCTGGCAGGACTTCTTTCCCAGTGCAATGGACTAACAGACTGTGAGTCTCCAGACACTGTTTGGGGTTTTTTGGGGGTTTTTTTTGTTTGATTTTTGTTGGGTTTTTTTTGTGAACGTGACCATAGTGTACATTCACGTGAGTCTGGGATATATGCTGACCTCCATGAAACACTGTACACCTCGGATAATTTTTATGGCTGAAGCTGATCTGAATTTGAGTGGACAAATGAGTTTATAGTTTATAGAAAAAGTGGTATTTAATGGTTTCCCAATTGAATAGAAATCATATACCCACCAGATTTTTCAGTTCACTCATGTTTCATTTAAATATAAAGCTTAGATATTTTGTTTTATTTTATTAATATTTATCAGTTAAGATGTCATACGACTGGGATGACATTGAGTGTATATAAGAATACAGTCAATTCCTAGGGAAGCTTTTAACTGAAATGAAGAAAGAGTACATTATAGAAGCAATCAGAAGTCAGCATGAATGAAAGTTAAGTTTCCCACCACTGGAGTAATTTAGAATTTATTCTGGATGGTTCTGAAATTTGATATTTTTATGTTAGGAAAATACATTTCCCAAACCCTTTTTTTGTTTGGTTTTCCATTTTTGAAAAACTGTTTTTAAAATAGCAAGAACATCTTAGATATTCAGTTTTCAGGTTAAAAAATGCACCAGAGCATCATAATAGGATAATATGAAATTTAGTGACTGTTTCAAAAATTCTAGTAGCTTCAGTTTAAATTTTTTACCCCAGATCACACTCTGTGAGGAATTGGTTAACAGAGATGTATAAATAGACAAGAATTAAGTTGGATCAAATAGAAGAAAAAGTATTAGGGAAAACACTGGGTTGGGGTTGAGTTCAACTTCTACAGAGTGATAAAGTATTGGAGTTCAGGGGTGAGTACTCTAACTTTTTAATTTTTTTTTTAATAAAAAAATAGTTCAGTAAATTGCAATGAAAGGCACTTGACAAGATGGATTTCTGAGATCCCTTAAAATTGTACAAATGGGCCTCCACTCCTTGAAAAAAATTATTTAATTTTTTTTTAGTTGATGCTTCCCTCAGAACATTTATTTGCCAGCTATATTTTAAGTCTTCTATATCAAAGTCAAATATAGCGGGGTAGGAGTGGGGTGTTATTGCCTTGTATAGGCCATGTTTTCTACGGGTTTATTCAGCTTCAGTGATCCTGGTTTTGGAACCTTAAGTGTAAGTTCTGTATGAGTTTAACTCTCAGCAACACCTCTGATAGTGATTGCTAAAATAGGGCTCTAATTTCAGATAATTATTATATTAAATCTTTAACTTGACACTTCCACTACTTTTGTAACAATATGAAGTAGTGACTTGGGAATTCAGGACAGATTCGAAGCTCCACGCACAGAACAAATTTCACCAATGTAAGTCATCAGAATGAGGAACAACTCTGCAAATCATGCAGTTCTTCAAAATGTCTCAGAATTTATTCTGGATCATTGAAAATTCTCCCCATATGAATAAAAAAACCAAACCAAGGACAGTCTGATAATCTTTCTTAGTTTAAGTCAATTTAAAGGGGAACTCTGGACTGAGTTGCCTCTATATGTTCAACCAATTCCTTTCCACCAAAAAGGAACAAAACCAAGTAGATGTCAGTGAAAAAATAACAGTTTACTATTATAAGGAACAGCAACAGTCAAGAGATACCACCAGATACAAAACTGCTGAATCTAGCAGACCCAAAAGCGCCAGGTACATCCCCACCAGGATGGCACTTCTCAGCCAAAGGTGTGGTTCAAAGGACATAGGGAAAGAAGGTGTCAGTCTTTCCCCCTGCCCCACTCTGCTCTACTCATCTTCCCAGCTGGAGCTCCAACTGGTATTCTCCAGATCAAGGACTAGAGACTCTCGGAAAGAATTCGCTGTCCTTGTGGCAGGAGCCAGCAGGAGCAGGCAAGGCAAGGTGGCTGTGCTGGGGCAACTTCAGTCTTCTCTGCTGGAGCGGGGGCCCAGGCAGCTCAAACCCGAGAGCTGCAGTTTCTTCAAGTGAAAAGAGAACCCAAAAAGGAAAACCCTCTGCCTGCGCTGCCTTGGCCCTATAGCAAGAAACCAAGATCCAAACCATGTGGCCAGAGAGCTCTGCCTAAGCAAAGACCAAGAGCCCAGCGAGGTACAAAACTCGTGGCAGAAGGGCACCAGCTGCTGCCCAGCAGACTTCAAAGCGCCTGCGGTACCACCCCACTCCCTTTACCAGAGTCTTAAAGAGACAATAACAATTTTGAGCACAGATGGATATGAATTGCAGTGTCATTTTGGGTTACCCATGACACCTTCCCTGTCTGCAGAACATTTTAATTGTAGGCCTGTCTCGAATGTTTTCATACTTCGGTAATTATTGGGTTGTAATATGACAAAAGTTTTGTTCCTTTACTGTCCATTTAATTTTTTTAAATGAGAAGCTGTAAAATGCCTGATAGTGATGACTTTTGAGAGCCAGTAATTTTAAGCAACTATTAAGTACAGGAATTAGCATTTCATTGAGGAGAAGGATCAGCATTTCTCTGACATCACAAATTTAATATTGTTAGAATAGACACATAAATATTTAGCTCATGCACCAAGACTCCACAGACTTTTGTGCCTATGAATCATGGCTCAGCAGTTATAGGGATTATAACATAGCTTTAAAAGGAATTCTGGGTTCTTTCTGAATATTTAATCAAATATTTCTTTGGTATTTTCCCTCCATTTATCAGACAAGTTACTCCATTATATTTACAAAGGTTGGCAGGTGGGTTAAATCTATTATTAAGCGAAATAGCTATATCCTGTGCTTTCTTTTAAGAAGTGTTTTATCCTGTGCTTTCTAGGCTTAACTAGCATGTTGTAAGACCACCTAGGAAGGATACAATCTGGAAGGGTACATGGATCTGTGAAAAAACACCTGTGCTGGAAATTCAGTTTTTCCTGTAGTCAAAACCACCATATTACATGTCCCTATGTAGAAAGGACAGAACTCTTTAAATAGGTCATGGTGGAAGGGCACAGCAAAGACGTTTGCTAGGGTGTCACAGGTCATGAATTGAGCATAATATGCAACTATAATGGAGCATAGACAGTAGAACAGAATCCCAATACTGAATGGGTAGAGCATCACATGCATTTCATATGTTATCATATGTTTTGTATGTTATTCACTGAGGAGTAAATGTAAGTTTCTGTATTTTGATACAAAAAAGAGGATTTTTTTTACTGTACCAGTATTTCTGATTCACCCATGGTTTCTCAATATAGAAAAGATTATACTGATATTTCACTTTCACAATGACTTATGAGATGGGAAGAGGGGGTTTAAATGGATGCATGGTGACATGGATAAAGAACTGGTCTGAGATCACTCATTTGACACACAACTGGATTGTCAAAATACAGTGATCTGTGGCTCAACTGCAAGGTAGTCTCTAATATAGTAGCAGTTCGGAACAGAACCCAGAAAAAGCAAACTTTCTTCTTGTAATTTGATGTTAATGTTCCAAATTATTAGTGCTGGGAACAAAGTACAGCAGTGAGAACTTTGCTCGGAAGAGAAAGTATGGAATTGCACACACTGTTAGTGACTGAAAATGGCAACAGGAAATAGTGCAAGGATACAAAAAAAGCCAGAGAACATCAACAAAAATTATATGCATATGAAATGTTCTGCAAGCAATGGGATGAAAATACTGTCCAAAACTAGAGACCTGGAACTCTGCCAGCAATTAAATATAGTAAGTACACAGGCCATGTCAGGTAGATTTTAAAACAGACATCAAAATGTCATGGCTTTAGGTTTGTAACATTTTAGAGGTAAAACAATGGGAAAAGTCTTGAGCTTGGTTCTATTCCAGGGAGGTGAAATACATGCAATTGGATACTGTGGGGATCCTACGTCCCCTGAGGAAGTTGTGTAGCCCACATTGTGGAGCAGGTGGATACTGGGAAGCAGAAACAAATTCATCTTGCCATCTTTCTATGGTCTGTCTTCCTCATATGCAGCAAGACCTAAAAGTTGTGGACTCTGCCCCCAGCCATCAGTGCTTCTGTGTTGCATTTCTGTGGAAAAGTTCTCTACTGAGAAGTACCTCTGCTCCCAAGGGTTTTCTTGACCCTGCTGTTTGCTTTGAATATGAAACTCAGGTTTTCTGGTCTGATGCAAAACTCTGCACATGGGTCAGAGGGATAGTTCTCAGAGGGAAGAAAACCCAACCTGAAGTTACAAAGGATGAGCACACAGATAATGCAAAGGGAATGTAAGACGTGTGTCTGTTACCTCTAGCCACTACCATGTTATATATATATATTTCATTTCACAGTTCTCCAGTCCTCTGATAGGACTATATTCATGGGTGAATCCAATTTACATTCTAAAATTAATTTCTATGTTGCAGTTTTAGGATGACATTTCTATTTTGTCTGGTTCCCAGCTTGAGGAAAAGAAGGTGTTTCAGAATTTCTTTTCCTTCTTCCATACTGCTCTTTCTTTACTGCTGTTTAGTTTTAGACTTCACTGGTTTTGCAGGTGATCTCAAAATATTGGTCTAGAAGCCTTTAAATTGTTTTGGGTTTATCTAGCCTGTCTAGCACAATTTTAGCATAAGTACTTTTCCAGACAGAGAACACAGACACAGTCTGCTTACTTCAATTACATTTTTAAATCTTCCATGTGAAGGGAAGCAATCGATTTTGTTTGTTTGTTTTACTCTGCAGAATATTTTAATCACCTGACAGCCTGTGGAAATTAATCCTTTCTCTGTCACGTAAACTGATGTACAGCTGCATGTAAGATTTTTACTGGGCCATCATGCACCTCATGCATCCTCTAATGCCTGTCCTTAAGGTGCTTAACCTTGCTACTTGTGTAAGCCCTTTTATGTTTCAACAGATGAAGAGAAAATGTGAGCTCTGTTACTCAGTGGGGATTGACCATCTATCAAATAACCAATGAGGTATTCAGAGAAAGGAAAATAAATAAATACATAACTGTAGTGAAGCTTTGCATATGTTCCACTTGGTTTTTGTTTGTTTTGACAAATGAGGTGCATTATATGACAGTATTGCATATTGTTTTACATTCCTGGACTCCCTGGAACCTTCAAAGCTCTCTTGATGATATATTTCTAGTGAATATAAAAACAAAGGAAGTATTACCTGGTCTTTTATAGAAATTCTTGTTAAGTTATTAAAATGAAAGAGCAACAGTCTCTTGATGCATTTAAAAATTAATATGTAGATAAATTTTAGTGTCTTGTTTGTTCTTTGTGTCTCCACTCAGTCTCTCTTTGCTCCAGAAATTTTCACACCATTTTGGAAGGTTAGTGGCTCACACATAAACACATTCACATTATAGACTGAAGTGGAGAAGACTTAAATCAAGACCTAATCTTCCCAGTGCAGCAAATATGAATTTAAATAAGAGTAGCTTTCAAATACCACATAGGGCTGAAATGAGGACTAAAGAACCAACAGAATTATGAATCTGTAATAATACATATATTTATATGCAAATGACCACTTTACACAGAAAAAATATTCCCTGGAAACCAAATAGTGCAATAATGAGGAAGGAAGTGGTGATACAGGCATTTATATTGCATAAAGACAGGCAAGGGGGAAACAATTTAAATAACAAGAATTCCCCGCCTATTAATTTAAGAATATTTCTGCTGAGTTTAGCAATATTGAAAGTTTCTAAGTCTTGGTGCTCAATGCACAGAAATCTGTTTATTTAATTAAGAAATGTCAGTGTTTTATGTCTTTCTGGATTGTTGCACTAATGTTGTTCAAATGCATGCTGTAAAGACCACACATGCAACTGATGTAGTTTGGACTGTCTGCTGAGACTGCTCACCCAAGTGTGTGTTTCTGTATAGCTGTTCACATAAAAAGGCCATCCATCTATCCTCGTCACATGGCTTAAAACAATCATTAATAGTCATGGACTATCGAGGTAAAGAATACTATTAAATATATATGGTCGGTATAGTTACTTGTAAGTAGTTTTTTGACCATGAGAAAAATGGTGCAATCCCCCGTGATTCTTCAGGCATCCTTATGCACTCTTCATGAGTCTCTGTAATAAGATTACTTAGCATCACCCTCCTCCCAAACCAAAATTCCTAGCACAATTGAGACTGAACCTAAAACGAGCTTTGCTTAGGTACATGGATTTTTCTCTGTATCACATTTATACGTGGTAGAGATCTGCAGAAAAGAAATGTAAAGACTGTCAAATTGTTAGGAAGAAACTTGTTCGGCTACTTCATAGTGCTCCAAATAGGTAATAGAGCAGAATTGGGAACTGAGTGTATCTGTCAGCTTGCCTTATTTATTTAAAATATGTTGGTTGGCTTTGTATAACTAGTCTGAAAAACAAACAAAAAAAAAGAACTTGTCACTCTTTTGTTTTGTCATTTGTCTTAATAAAAACTTCTGGGCAAAGAAGGAGCTTGCTCTTTGGACTAACAGCACTCCAGGGCTTAAGTTAGGCTGAAGGGTTTTATAGACATTGGCTTCAGATTTCCATAGTTTGTTGGTTCTGTCTTGTGTTGTGGTTCTCTGGGTTTTTTAAAGCAGAACTATGAAAAATGCTGTCTTTCTCCAAACTCTCAAGTTGTTTTCTACAGGCATATGAGCTAGGCTTTCTTGGGACTTTTACTTTTGATTGGCATAAGTCTCTTGTCTTCAGTGAGCTGATAATGAACCAACAAGGGATTAGGAGGAAAAGTCTGGAGAACATCCACGTGCTACATCAGCTGAACTGGAGGAACCCTTCTGTCAGTCTCTTTATTTTGAGGCTACAGATAAATTTCCTAATCATATTTGGGATAAAGTCAGCTTGTACAATGTTCACAGCTAAAGTCTGCAGAAAGCCTGACAGTTTTCCAATAATCTGTAGCAAAAGAGGTAGCAAACCACAGAATGCATTTCTAATTATTCATGATTTTTCTAATTATTTAAGATGTGTCTTCTCCCTTTGCTATCTGAATGAAAATTTTACCACATTGTCTTATGAATTTCTCACCTTCTGTCCATAGTTACAGCTTCAAAAATGTCAGCATCCATAAGCAGTTGTAATAATATTTCAGAATATTAAGGGGCTGTATTAAAGCCAGCAACATTTCTTATTAATAAGGTCTAGTTTATGAATAAGTAAGGCTAAAATGATTGCTTGGATGGATAAACAGCTCAGTATTCTCTAAAAGTCAACAGTGACTAGGTATGGCAGTAGAATGTTAGGACTGGCCTTGAAAGTGAAAGCAGATAAGCAAGAAAGATTAATTTTGTGGCAGTATCCTGAGTGGATAAAGAGGAGCAAGACAGCACTTGACAAAGGCAGAAAAGAGAAGGTCACAATAGCTGAGAAGCAAACCCATGAAGTCTGCATTAAAGATTTAGTTGCTGGACAGGGATGAAACACTGAATCTTAGAACTGTTGCTCTGAAGACATTAAATATACACTATATTTTTAGGTAGAAAGGGCAAAATGAGTAAGAAGTGATACTCAGGTTAAAAGACTGCAGGACTGACATGTCTAGGAATCTTTCAATGACACTACTTGTGTCATGAGTGTTAACTCACACTGCCTTGGCAGAATAACACAATCTCTTAAATGTACTGGAGGTGTGGGTCATGTACTAACAGGCCTGATGAACCATGGTGAAATAAGTGGATGCAGGTCTGCTACCACCTGTAGCATCCCACAGCTGTGTGTGGCACTGAGCTCCTTGTGGCCTGTGTTATTCAGAGAAATCAAATCAAGTATCATAAAGCGTCATCACTTGACATGCTGTGGCTATCTCAAAAATCAAAATTAAGCTTCTCACATTAGTTCTTCATTGTGGAAGATGCATAAAAGTTTTACAAGTGATGACTGGTAGCTCTCCTGTAATTCTATGTGACTTTGAAAGTGTAGTAATTTTTCTGTAGTTTGGAAAACGATCAGTATGTTCCCTCAAGTGCAAACACTTGAAAATCATTAAGTTTCCTTGGATAAAATTCCTCACTAATAAAGAAGTAGCACAAACAAATCACAAGAAACACTTGAGCTGCAACTGTGGAGTTAAAACAGCCAAGTATTTTTCATCTTCAGTTTCCACAGAGAGCTTTAAAATACAGTTGTCTGACATTTTTAAGGCATTGAAATATTTGAAGTTTTTTTCTTTTTAATGAGGTTTAAGGACCTGTAGCAAAGATGGAGTTATCAGAATGGTATGTAATGAGAAAATTTCTATCTTCTAATGACATTGTTCATGGTCACAGTTAGTATTAGAGTTTCCAGAAAAGTGCACTGTCAGATTCATGGAGCCATATTTTCACTACATAAACTTGAAACATAATTCCATTTTAAGGGCTCCAGAATACCCACATAATATTCAGAAGTTATAAAGAATAAGTGATTTATTGACAGATTTTGTGCTGCTTCTGACATTTATAGTAACCCAAAACTGGAGTGATGTTATGATATCCAGATCTTCAGGTATACTTTTCAACTGGAACAACATCTCAATTGGCACGTAAGGATGTTTTCTGTCAGTCTTTGAAAAGCCTGCTTATGAGTAAATGTCGTGCATAATTTTTTCTATTTCAATCAGTTCTGTAAAAGCACAGGATTTATATATTGCCATCTAACGATGCACCCAGTGTGGAGACAGAACTTCTGCTTCCCGACCACGTCATGTCCTGCCCTGCTCACACCATGGGAGACAATTTGCATGAGATACAACCTCCATCCCAGCCAATGGAATTACCATTACCATGGCTCTGAAGTGCTGGTTTAGGGGCGTATCACTAACTATGGCTTCCTGTGTGGGACAGGGAAGTAGTCTGACATGACATAAGCATCATCAAGACTCAGCTGTGGCAGCTCCTTGCATTGTGACAGCTGGAAAACACTGGACACAGTTCAGCTTGTAAACATAGTTAAAAGTTGTGAAAAAATAGAAATAAGGCACTGTGATGTTAGATTGCTGTGGACTTTTTTTAACCTGTGTTTAATCTGGGAAAACTATGGAAGTCATGGTGGTTTAATGCCTATAGGGAAAGTTGCAAAGTGTTGGCCCCTATCAGAGTTAACATTTAGAGTAGCTGAATGCATAATAGAATTGTCAATTTATTTTTTTTTTTCAGATTTATTAAATAATTACTAAGAAAAAGTGTTAAATTAAAAAAAATAAAAAGAGTTTGTAGCTTTGTTATGGTTTTCTCAGTGATTTGATGAGCTGGAAGATTTACTAGGTATTATTTATTTAATTTTTAAAAATAATGTCTTAGTTCATTCTCTTAATTTATATTGCTAGTAGTCAATTTAAGAGTAGGAAAAGGGAGACTACAGTGTAGCAACAGCCAGCTGCTAAGATTATGAAGTATTTGAATTTATGACACATAAAATTTTCTGGCCCATTTTCTTCTTTGGAAAGAAAGAATGTGTTTTCCCCTTTTAAGATTAAAAAGCTATGAACTTCTTTTAAATATCTATATGAATACATATTTTAATGATTTTATTGGATGTTGGAATATTTATTCAAAGCTGTTCTAAAAATAGGAAAACTATTATTGATCTTCTTAAGTTGGAGGGACATTCCTTATAAAGCAATGATTAGATTGCTCTGGTTTTACATCATGATTTTTACATGTTAAAAGTATTATTTAAGTTTTTCCTGGTCAAAATCAAGAAATTGTATCCTCTATTAGAGATTTTATTCTCAGACTTTATATGTAGTATGGGATTCCCACTGATATTACTCCATTCAGTGCATTGACTCCTGCACCCAGATCTGCCAATTAACTCTATCATTAACTTTCCCCCACTAATGATAGTGTTTTCCACATCTGCTATTGCACATGTGCAGCCCCCATCGCTTTATCCAAAGCCATCATGTTTAGCTCTGGTCATTAATCTTTTATGTTTTAAACAAAATCCAATGAATTTTGATTTCTGCAGGCCAGACTCCCATAAACTATTTTGAGAGGTGGTAAGGAATATCAGAGGTTAGTGATTGTCCTCCTGGAAGCCATGAAGAAAATCTGGGAATGGCTTGCAGTATCCAAATGAATCATTAGAGTGTAAGAAAATGAAGTGTAAGGAAGAAATATAATCATTGCTGCGACTCCATCTGTAGACCAATCACTTTTCAGTCTAAATGGATTGGGTCTTTTTTGAACATTAACATTTCATGATATATAGCATTAAGTAACAGCAGTTTAGTGGTATCAAGGATCCTAATCATAATAAAGTAAATGGAGTGATTGTGTTGTGTTTTATAGCTCCATCACAAGATGAGAAGTGACCATTTAGCTATGTTCACAGCTGAAAATATAACCAGTGACTTCAATTTAATATATTTACTCACACAGTAACATATAATGCTGCAAAATGCTTTGATGAAAAGGAGACAGCATTTATAATACTTTTAAGACTGAAACCTTTAATTTTCAGTTACACATAAGAAAAACAAGCCTTCATGCTCTTGTGTATAAAACGCCTATATAGGTGTAATTTTTGATTTAATATCTTTCCTCCCATTCCTATTTCTTGCGTTCCTACTCCTACACTTTTTAAAAGCTTAATTCTACAATATATTAAGGCTTCTGTAATTAGGCAAGAGAAAAAAATAGGGTGTCAATACTTTTGATTGTTAGCTTCATTCTTCCTGTCATGTTTTGATAGAACTGTATAGGTAAATGAAAATCACTTTTATTTTGGTGTTTATGGAGAGCAAAAAATAAAACATGCCACATCACTGTTTTTGGCAAGGTACTTGGAAAGAGAAACAATGTCAAGCAGTTTGTAACCCCACCTGTCATTGACTCAGGTCCATTTTTAAACAGGTAAGAAGGTGAAGATCAGAGATAGCTCTGTGCTGTTTTGTGTTCCTATAAGAGAAATATTGTAAGGTTTTATAAAAACCTCTTGTTTTTCTCAAAAGCGATGACTTAATGAGGGAAGATGTATTAAACTGCATATTAGGTTACAAACAATTATATCAAAAAGGAGAGAAAAAAAGGCATTATCATGGATGGTTCTCAGCACTTGAGAAACATAAGTTTAGTCACAGCTTTCTTAGAAAAAGCTTGTCTTCCCTGGAGAATATCATTCTTACTGTGCTTTGGCCTCTGTCTGTAAAACTGTAGCCTTCATACTAATTCTTCATTTCTTCCATATTTCTGTGTCTTGGCAGAAAAGTCATAATTAGCCATAGGTTCAGTACACCTATACCTCTGGGAAATACTGTTCAGTTTGCTGATACTTGAGGAGGCAGATCCCCCACACGTGTGTTTGTCCAGTCACTGCCAGCCATGGGGTTCCAGTTTGCAGGGCAATAGCAGCTGCCAGCTTTGCAGCACTGCCGCCACAAGCTCTGCTTGCCATTTTTTTGCTTTCAGCGCTGAGTAAGTGGAACTGTCACAAAAGTACCTTTACAAAACAGTCTTTAAAAACTGTTTTCATTTTTAAATTTTCAGCAGACCAATATTACTAAAAGCTGTTAATTAAAAGGAGTGTGTTCTTTCAGGTGATGATGTTGCATGTACCCAGACACAACTTGTATCCACCTTTTGGGTAAAGGCATACAAGATTGCAGATACTATGTTCCTGATGCTGATAAATAGTGTATTTTAGTTCCACATTGAAGGAAAGCTGGACCTACTTTCATTGCAGCCATCATAAGATGACATGGATGGAGAAGACATTTAGCATTGTTTGGAACAAAGATTGAATGAGAGGAAAAGAAGAACATAAGGAGAAAGTTTGCAGCAAATAAAAGCAAAGATTCCCAAAGAAAAGCTGCCTGCAGAACTGAAACTAATTCAATATTTAGGATGGAGTGTTGAGACTAGATTTTATGGCAGAAAAACTTTAAGCAGCTTCAGGGAGCCCAATCCTGAGTAAAAATCACAGAATAGTGACATGTGAACATTACGCTGTAAGGCTTTATCTATCTACTGTACAAAAAAGGTACCTATAGTCTATCTGTTAGTGCCATTACTCTCAGTTCATTCCATGGTTTTAAGTAACGACAACATCCATTATAATGCAAGTATACCTGGGGGACTTAGAAGTTGCTGCCAGTTCTCACATAACACAATGAATTTTTTTTTAATCTTATCTAAGGAAAGAAAGAAAACCAAGCCCTTGGCAGTAATTGATTTCAACCATGAGGGGGACAGTGCTCTACCAGACAGGATTAAATTTACTGCAATTGTTCCCCTGCTCATTTTTTGCTGCAATAGAGGTGCTGTTTTTCTATTGTAAATGTCTTCTTAGATGCTAAATTTTTAAGGGATTTAAAGAGTAAGTCCTTAACCATGAATACACTCCATGTGACAATGTCAGTACTGCAGACTGTTGCAGATAGGCCAGTGGTATAAGATACCAGTTCAGTTCTGCGGTCAGTATTCCTGTATTTCACTGTTGATATTTTCCATGGGAAGTGCTTTGTTTAGAAAATATTACTGAAGTGAGAAACAATAAAAAAAAAAAAAAAAAGAAAGAAAAAAAAAAAAAAGAGCTTGCTTCTTGTTTTTCTTGCCCCATCCCTGAAAGTGTTCACAGCCAGGTTGGATGGGGCTTTGAACAATCTGGTCTGGTGGTTGGTGTTCCCTTGCCTGTGGTGAGGGGTTTGGAACTAGATGATCTTTAAGGTCACTTCCAAACCAAACCATTCTATGGTTCAGAATATGATTCTTTATCTAGCGTTTCAATTTTTGTTTTCCAAATCAGAGCCCAGAAAACAAGCCTTGAAGAATCTGAGATGGCTTTTTTCTTTATTCTTTTTTTTTTTTTCTATAATCACAACTCCCCTCAACAAACCAAAAAAAAAAAAAAAAAGGATTCTTAGGTCGCTGTTACATTTACAGTGTTGTGAATTACTTGCCACATGCAACAGGTGGAATGTCATCGTACCGAGGCAGCTGTTTTACCCGGAGGAACTGACTGAGAACTTGGCAAGTGCCCGACCGACACATCCTCCGGCTGGAGGCAGCCACAGCCGGGTGCGGTGAGGGGGTCGGTGTCCCGGCCGCCGTTCCCCGGGGGCAGCGGTGTCCCCGGCCCGGGCGGCCCGGGCTGAGCCGGGCCCGCCGCGCCCGCTCCCCGCGTTGCCCCGGCAACGGCTCCGCGCCCGCCAACGGCTCCGCCGCCAGCCCGGGAGCGGCTCCCGCCGGGGCCGGCCCTGCCTCTCCCGCGGCCCCTTCCCGGCTGAGCCCGGGCTGTGCCCCGCCGGCCGGCCCCGCTGCCCGCATGGCTGTGCCGAGCCGGGCAGCGCCGAGCCGGGCAGCGCCGGCAGGCCGGAGCTGATCCGCCCGCCTCTCCTGGCCTCTGCTGGGGTAGCCGGGATGTGCTCTCTGCCGCTCCCCTCCCACTCGCCCCCTTCCCTCGCAGGAGCCTTCCGCGCCTAGTTTAATGGCTTTGGAAAGAAAGCCGGGCAGAAGAACACTTTCCTCATTGGCGGTGGTCAGATCATGACCTAACTCACCATGAACTTGGAAGGGCTTGAAATGATAGCGGTGTTGATCGTGATTGTGCTTTTTGTAAAAGTGTTGGAACAGTTTGGGCTGATTGAAGCAGGTTTAGAAGGTAAGGGAGTGCTTTTCAGTGGCTCGTCATTTTTCTGTTCTGGTTATTCTCTTGCAGCGAGGCAGGAGCACCTGTGAACTGGATGTGGGGCACTACCCGAGTCACTTCGAGAGCGACGTGCACATCAGGGGCTGTCTGTTGTGGGTGTTGGTTGTGGTTTGATTTTGCAGGAAAAATAAACTGGTATCCAGAAAACTGCCAGTATAAACTTAAGTGGTAAAGTCTGAATCTCTTATTCCTGTTTTAAATCTGCTCATTTAAAGTAGTGGAGGGCAAAGGCAGATTTTAGTATGATTACAGGAAATCATATTGCCTTCAAACTGTCTTGTAATCAAAATTGTTTTGTAATGTATTCACGTTAACATCATCTCTACTAGAATTGTTGTAAGATCAACACGTATCTTTTATAGTATTTAAAAACCTGTTGAATATTTAATTTACTGTTAGCATTTTAAACTATGCTTGAGGAAGAACTACAATACTCAGATTCAAACTAAGCAACTTAAACATTCACTGAGGGCAATCAAGTGCAAATTTTACTGCTTGATGCTTTGTTTTTCTTAGACAGATCCCCTCCTCTATTAGCAATATTGTTTCTTTATAAAGCAGTAAGAATTAAAAACAAGAAGATTATTTTAAATGTGTTTTTTACATGTGGAATAGTGGAATATTGATTATTTTTACCTTATTTCTAAGAGAGCTGTTATTTGTACCATATGATGAGTTGGACTAAAAAAGCACTGCTTGCAGCATGGTCGATAATGTAATGACAATCACTGCATCCTAGTGTTTTACTAGATTACATTCTGAAGTGGTCTCTTTCTCAAATATTGAAGGAATATTGTATTCTCAAATCTTCCTGTAAGTGGGCATTTGAATGCAGTGTACATACTTACACCTGTGAAAAGGAGAACACTGTTCTTTAATTACTGTTTCATGTACTAACCATAACAAAAATTATAGTTAAGCAAAATTTTCTCCTATGAAAACATCTAAAGTAGTCCTGTTTATGTAACCCTTTCAAGAAATGCAGCCTTCCTTTCAAGTGATTTGAAAGAAGGAAGTTACTCAGCTGGTACTCTGTCTGTGTTGCTGTCTTGCGTGGACTTGCTAGAATCTTGCTAGAGAATCTTAAAGCCCTTCAGAGATCAAGTGCTTTTTTATGAAAATTTTATGGTTGTGTTAGAGTACATTCTATCAAGTTTAAATGACAACAGAAAGATTCCCTTAAAGGTTTGACTTTCTGATTTTCTTTATGTGCTGTGCTTAGATTCAAGAAGTATCAATTAACATGATAAATGTTATTGTAAAAGTTATTTCCAGCATTAGAAGCTGCAAAGATTGAGAAAAAAAAATAAATCTGTATGTACGTTTTAAGTTGTTTGGCATGTTTGAGTGTGCTCTCAAGTCGAGTCTGATTGCCACATCTGTTTGGGTTCCCCGGAAAAATACATCATTTGATTGTTGCCTGTACTTGTTGCTATGGTTGGAGAAGCTGATAATGGAAAGACAATTCAAAATATAGTGAAGATATCTGTAAGTGGTTGTATTATTTCTGTAAGCTTTTTGTGCAGATGCCTGTTTTTCCTGCCTCTCTGGTCAAAAGTCTGGCAGTCTGTGTGTGCATAGAGTCTTAAAGTTTCTTTTTACCTGCTCCAGGAGAGGTTTCTGGCATGCCAGCTAAGGGAAATCACAGGAAGATATTTATGCCCCATTCCTCTGTGATGTTCTACTTCTGTGAATGACATAAAGGGCATGTTACATGAGAATCAAGTAACAGTATAAATAATGATGTTAGCTAAATTTCACAGACTGAAGATTTTTTTTCTTCTTAGCTCAGGAGTAGAAGATTTCCTTCCCATTTTTTTTCCTTAAACTTGTGATTTAAAGATCTGAACTGATTACAATAGGAAAAATAAAAACATTCTTATGCTTTTACTAGAGAATTGAAAAAAATTGTCAAAATGTTAGTAAGTATCAAGGCTATTCATTTCTACTCTTGAATGAAAAGTACATGCATTGTAAAATTGTGTGTTAGAGAAGTTTTTAATTAGAATGTTAAAAAAAGGAAGTTTTACAATTGTAGTCAGACTATTCATGTGCTTTTCTGGAAATCAGTGAAGAAGTTGGTCTCAGCTTTCTGAAAATGTTGGGTTTTATAAGGACATTTTTAGTTTTCTGAATTTGGGTAGGTTATATCACTTCTTTCTTTTTCACAGAGGTTAATATGTCCCAAGAAAACCTTTCTATTTGTTTCCCATGGTTTAATAGTTTACAGTATATAAAACACATCCTATATCTACCTGGAGATCAGAGTCAGTAATAATCTCTAGCAGAGTGCACGCAATGCATGATGCTAAAACTCATTCTGAAGCTTTGGTAGGGACTGAGGTTTCAGAATCCTATTGTGCCCCTATCATGGTAAAAAAAGCCTGACGATAACTTATCTTACACTGGATTGTCATGATTCCGTACTTTGTGAAACACCACATTAATTTGGAAGAATCAGGTGCAATGATGTAAATTAAAAGCACTCTGTTCAGTGTCATAATAGCTATAATGAGTGTAAAAAATACTCTCCTCCCTTCAGACCCTTCAATGCAAATTATGTATATGATAATAATAATATGCAATTATTTTCATTCTTTTCAAAAATAATGACGTATTTCAGAGTAAATATTTTGTATACTTGCTTATACTTATCCTGCACTCACTCAGATAACAGTATGCTTTCTGTGGTTTTGTACAATTGCCTTCAACTGCTGAGTGATTCTGTTGTAAGAAAGTACTTTCAAATAGATGTTTTTAATATTGTATGACAGCTCTGAAAGTGATAAGTAGCAGAATAGATTTATACACTTTAGTACGTTGTGGGTTTCAGAGACTTTATCTCTCAGTTAAATATTATTTTATGATGTATTGCACTCACTTAGATTGCAGTATGCTTTCTGTGGTTTTGCCCAGTTGCCTTTAATTGCTGAGTGGTTTTACTGTTGTTATAAAAGTATTTTCAAATAGATGTTTTTAATATTGTATGGCAGCTCCTAAAATGATGAGTAGCAGAATAGATTTATTAGCTCTCGTGGGTTTTGGATTGCACAGGCTTTGTCCTTAGGTTAAATTTTTAACTTTTCATAAATTAGGCTATATTCTCCTTGCTAAACTTTACTGGCTTCTTAAAACAATAATTTATCAGGTTTTAAAAGTAATGCATTGATACCTAATCAGGAAAGTTTGTTCCTTGGTATCAATCTATAATTTTTTCTTCCTGTAACACAAGTTTTTCTTAAAGTCATTCATAAGTAGAATGAGATAGAAGACCTGAAGAGCTATATGTACAAAAGGTTACCATCTTGAGATTATGCCATACTCAGGATATTAATTTATAGGATTTCAGTATATTTTTAGTACTTTTCTGAAAAGTACTTTGCAATCTTCATGTATTAGGATCATATGAACTTAAAGAAGAAATTGAAGAGATTTTCTTTGTGAATATCTTCCTTGTATTTCAGTTTTTCTGGGTAAAGTGTTGGAGACAGAGGTTGAAGCATCATGAGTTCAGGCCATTCCTAATTTAAAATTGCTTTGTCCTAAAGTTTATTGGGAAACCTGGATTGCTTTTCAAAAGCTAAATTTATTAATTTCTGTTTATTAATTAAATAAACAGAAAAATAGACCCCTCTTTATCAAGGTATGTATTGAAACCTACACTATTAGGAGTAATGTTCAGAGAAGAAATCTGAATTATATGACTGATCAAAAATATTTAAATAGGAATACTTTGTTTTTTAGGAAATAACCTTACAGCAATTAGAACATCTAATAGAAAAAATGGCATGGAAGTAGCCAGATATATTACTGTAAAATGTGGGTTCCATATCTCTGTTGTCGGTATCCATCTATAATCCTTTTTTAGAAGTCCTGAGAGTGGCAGCAGTAGAACTTTACAGCTAAAATTGTAATAATTGGGCTAAATTACTAAAACGCTTGATTCCTCCAAAATGTTAAAGCAGCTTCTAATCCCATTTTAGTAAACTTGGCTATTAAATACTTTGTATTCATCAGCTGGAAAAAAGAGCAAAACCACAGATGCATAGGTAATTGCTTGTGATATATACAACAGTTTTTGAACAAGGACTGGATATGACTGGAAAGGAAGTTCCTTTTGGTTGCTCTCAAACTAGCAGACTCTGGAGCTGTTTTGCCATCCAGGCTATGATCTGCTGGGAATGTCACCATTTCCACAGCGATGTCCCTCCTCACAGTGTTCTTCCTGGATGGAAAAGGAGTAATACCTCAGAACCACAGAATGGTTGGGTTGGAAGGTGCCTCTGGAGATCGTCTGGTCCAACCCCCTGCTACAGCAGGTTCACATAGTGCAAGTTGCATGGGCTCACATCCAGGCAGGCTTTGACCACTTCCAGTGAAGGAGATTCCATGAACTCTCTGAGTAGCCTGTTGCAGTGCTCTGTCAGGTTTTTCTTCAATATTCATTCCAGAAGATTCATAATGACTAGCATTTCATCCAACAAATAGTGTGATAAACATAGGGGCTTTTATGGCATTTTTCTTTTCTTAAATCAATCTGGATGTCAGAGAGTTATGCACAGAATTGTGAAGTATGGAAGCAAAAGTGGACCAATATGTGAAATGATTAGGCAGAGCTGACAGTAGGCAAAAGACAAAAATATGATAGAAATATTAATATTAAAACATAGAAGTAATTTGTTCAATTAAGTCTTCATAAATTATAAGATAAATTGAATCAAAACAGCTGTTGAAACAACTCTTCATATAGGGATAAGTGAGCAGTAGACAGAAATCTTTAACACAGAACTCCAGTGAATTTTTTCTTGATTAAATATGTAGCTGGAACAGCACTAGCAAGTCACTTGTAGACAGCAGCATGTACTGTAGTTTACTTGGAGTTATGTGCATGTGAACATCTGACCAGGTTGTGCATCCTGCATGACTGGTCAACAAGCCACCACTGGGCAGAATGAATAAGAGAAAACCTCTTCCCATTTTTCATACTAGAAGCCCCAACTTATAGATACAGTCCTAGAAAAACCAGAAATAGTCAAGAAAAGCAGCTTGCTAGCCATGAGAATTTGTAATAGGTGCCTTCTGTTGTTAGAAGCAGTCTGTCATCTCTGAGTCATCTTCTGAAGGCTGGTCCATTGTTGCTGAAAAACCTGGTGTTCCCAGCTCAGTGTCTGCTGAAGAGTCTTCTCAACACTTAACTGTCACACTCAATAATAATGTGTGTGTCTAGTGCTTTACATCTACAGACACCGAAGGAGATAAACACTGTAATTGAAAGGATGACAAAGAAATTGATGGATAGTCTTACTCTCCAAGTTATCAATACAATGCTTTTTTGCATTATTTTTTATAGGAGAGTTATTCCTTTAGTTATCTGACCTGTTTCTCTGGTGATTAATTGTTCAGCACCTGGTAGAAAGTTCAGTTCAGCCAGACTGAATGCTGCCTAGATATAATAAGGCAGATGATTTTATCTGGAGCAACAACTTTGTTTTTCCTTTCTGCAGTCATTTTTCCCAGTGGTATCTATGGAGGTATGTGGTTCTCCAGGCACATTTTCTTTGTTGGGACCAATAGCCCAAAAATATTCTTCTGTAAACAGGAAAAATTTCAATCATCCAAAGAGATTTTTGAGTGCTATTTTCTTATTGTTGATGATGTGAGATAATGAAAGGAAAATGAGAGTAGATCAGGTAAATATATGTTTATTAATCTGATATTTATTTATCAGTTATATCAGAGTATTGTATGGAATATTGTCTAATTTTACACAGAAGAAATGTGATTAATAGTTCAACTCTCATTACTAAAACCAAATTCTAATAGAGAAAACAACCCCGACATCTGAAATAGAAAAGAAAAAGGGTTACCATAGAAGTGAGTTGTTAGAACATTAAGGACAATACTTTTTTTGGACATAAGCATTATGATATTATGTCAGTAACACTCACCAGCTGCTGTAGGTATGTATATCAGAACAGACATTTGTACAGCCACAATTTGATCTATTCTTTCTGTACTTGAAGCTCATACTCAGAATTTTTTCCTAACAGCATCTCTACAAAGTGATGGGGTGTCTCTAGATAACCAGAAAAGAATTTCTGCTGGTGGAAAAAAAGTAATCTATATACAGCTACTTCTTGCCTGTGTCTGAGGAACTTTCAGTAACAACAGAGCCAAGATGCTGCCTGCATAAGTTTCTCTGATGGTGACAGCCCATTCTTAACAGCTGCACCTAAAAAGGAGACAGAGATTTATCTTGTTTATTGAACCTGATATTTCTGGAAAGCCAAAATTTCTGCAGGTAATCCATAATATTCAAGTGCAATGAGTATTATACCCCTTGGAGAATAAGACCATATTCTTCTCTATGGGAGGATGTGGTCTGTCCTCTTGGAAAGTAATCTATCATCTCAGTAAACTCCTTAACTATTTTTTCATTAGAAAGAACTTTTTTCCATACTGAATTAAATTTTATTTAGCCTGAGGATATGCATGTTAAATTTTGAAATTATATTAATATGCCATCTGAGTTACTTCTTTTGAAGTCTGAGATTTAAAGTTATGTTTACAAGACAGTGAGAGTATCTATACCTTCAAATATCAAGTTTGCCACTGAACACCTAGTAAGATCCCAGAGATAGGAGGTTCATCAGAGGTCTGCCTTAGTTAATTTGTAACCTGCAGCTGATGATAAAAGGAATTATGCACAGTTGGAGTTTTCTAATTTTTTGATACATTCAGACAAAAATTACTATGTTCATAAGTACATTTATTCAACCTCAATCTAAATTGCATTAATTTCCCTCTTACTCATCACAGAGCTCAGAGTTCCCATTCTGGCCAATTTATGGCTAGATAAGTAGTCTGAGATGAATCAGGTTACCAGAACAGGAGTAATTATTCTCAGGAGTAAACGGGTATAATGGAAGGCGGAATAGGATGCTGAAATGGTTGTTTTGCAAGTTGACGATTAAGATAGGACAAAATGTAGTTCACTTGCTCACAATCAAAATTGATTTAATAGTTCAGCAATAATAAAGAAGTAATTAAGACAGGAAGGTATCCTCAGTCAACTCAATTGCTGACCCATTCAGTGAGAACATGGCTCACCTTTGAGTCATTATTGCAAAAATTGTCATAATCTGTTAAAAGTTATACTTCAAATGCTACTAATTTTTCTATTTGCTTCCTTACCGTTATCTTACCGGATTATGATAAGAAGCTTACTTTCTGAATGCTAGAATTTTTGGACTGAGCCAAACATTCATAGACCCAAAACATTCCTATTTAAAAGGTAAATCTCACTGTAA
Source organism: Pseudopodoces humilis (assembly GCF_049639895.1). NCBI lineage: Eukaryota > Metazoa > Chordata > Aves > Passeriformes > Paridae > Pseudopodoces > Pseudopodoces humilis. The sequence goes on along the minus strand of NC_142205.1, from coordinate 16,913,817 downwards.
AAACCCAAACTGAAGATTCGTCACAGTATCCTTTGTTGATTAACTTAATCTGTTTAGGAACTTCACTTTTTAATTTGAGAAACTAAGTAAAGCTACTTTAGCACTTACACCTTTTGTTTTCTAGATTCAAAATAAGTTTTGTGGCTCTTTTCTGAACCTTTTTTATTTTTTTAATAATCTTCTTGGGGAATTGGTATTCAAACTGGACAGAAGACTCAAAATTGATCTCAGACAGATCAGAGATAAGACATAATATCCCTGCCTTTCCTATATGTGGTATCTTACTATTAATACAGTGAGCAATAATTAGCTCATCTTATACTTTTTTTGCAAAATAGAGATACTCACATCAATGATTCTAAATAGAAATAAAGATATGAGTGAAATTATTTGCTGGGTAGTTTTTTATTTATTTTTGTGCTTTTTTTGGTGGTTTTTGTGGGTTTTTGTTTTTGGAGTTTTTTTGTTAGAAGATCACATTAGAAAATCTTTGGTAGTTTTTTTTTTTATTCATTTGAAATAACCATACTAAAGATGTGACCTTCTGTTGTGAGGTCTGATTTGGATTAATATAAGTTCACCGTGTCCTGTGGTTTTATTAATTTTAAATTTGCCTACCTTAAGAAAATAAATAACATGTTGAATTAGGAGTGCTACTTCAGAACTTTTCCATTTGGTTTGGGGTTATCAAACTAACATTAAGAAAAAATTATCTGTATTTATTAATTTAATAATTATAATTTATAATTTAATAATTATCTTTATTAATACAGGTGATTATAAAGATGTACACTGCTTTTTTCATCTTCAGAAGATCTCACTTCCCATTTTTTTGTTTTTGGGTTTTTTTCCTTCTTAAAGATCCAGTAATCAGGGGATTTTCCTTCTGGTTATAAACCTGCAGTTCCACAGTCTTAATTTGTAAAGAGAGATTTTGCAGTCAGGAAAAATGATAAAATGTAACTTTTCATTGACAGATTTTTATTTTCTAAGTCTCTGTAGTGAATATTTATTGAAGTGGTAAAGTACCAAATTCAATATTGGTATATCTTCTATATTCACTAATGCTTTTAGACATCTCTTTGTTACGTGGATGCATAGAATAAGAAAGCATGGGACTTGAGTTCCAACTACTGTGTTCAGCACTGTATTTGGATTAAAGCAAATTTCTCTTTTTTGCCTCCTGGGTGGAGGGATTTTCTATTGTAATTGATAAAAACAATGAAACTTATTGAATAATTTAGTTATTTTGGTAGTAAGTGTTTTTCATTGTTTAAAATATGATGGTCTCAGTAACCAAGTACATGGTTGTTTGGACCCAGTTGAAACTGATTAGAACCTTGACCTCAGCCTGTTTCTTGAAAGTGAGCTGTAATTGGCAAGTAATTCAAGTCCTTGAGCAGTGCCCTTGCTGGGAAGATAAAAGGTGAAAAGCATCCTCCCTCATCCATCTGATAGTTTGTCAGTTCCAGGCCTTTTCTCAAATAATTATTGAAGGGAATGATTACCTCGCTCTGAGTCAACCACCTGACCTGCTCTGGACTCGTATATTTTTCAGCGGCAGACATGGCTGTGAGTAGCCATCCTAGCGAATGGCACCACTCAACAGGTAGTGAATCAATCTCATCTGCAGCTGTGTTTTGTAATGCCATTCTTTGAAGGGCAGATCACTGTTACTGAGTCCTTGTGCTCATGGAAGCAGTATATCTCTCTTTTAGTCCTGTGACATCTTGCTTTGATGTTAAGGGAAGTGTGTGCAATATACCAGAGAAATGAAAGCGCATGCTTTGGGATTTCTCACACTGTGCACGTTCTCTCTGGGGAAGATCCCCTAACCCAGAAGTAGTTAATGTTCCTAGTAGGAACCAAGAGGGAGGACACTTTAAGAAGAAGCAGACATTTTACAGCAGACACTCTCAGGTGTTAAACAGCATCCACTTTTACCCTAAAGAGGACCATTATTTTATTTATTTATTTTATTTATTTATACTATTTATTTTTATTAACTGATAGTTAATTGTTAATTTCTTGAAGAATTAATTTGTTTTAATATATTAACTTACTTACAACATGTGTTGTAATATAAGTTTAGGAAATATGTTGTAATGTAAGTCTAGGAAATACCTTCATTTTATGATGTGTCTAATAATTTGAGTCTTCCATGCATCCCTCATCAGTGACCTGGTAGTGTGACTCAGATGGAAACAGTTAAGAGTTTCCTGGTGAAGGGCAAAAGCAATTCTCTGTATTAGTATAATATTACCACTAAAATTGCTTTATGAACTTTCTGACTGGTAGCTGCCATCTTTCTTGGAACAGCTTTCAAATGCTGAAAGATCCTAAAACATTGAGGGATATAAGCATGGTAATGGCTTAGCTAGTTTTGTAGAATCATAGAATTATTAAGGTTGGAAAAGACCTCCAAGATTGTTGAGTCCAATCTTTGACTGAATACCACCATATCAACTAAACCATAGTACTAAATGCCTCATCCAGTTGTTTTTTTGAACTTCCAGGGATGATGACTCCACCACTTCCCTGGGCAGCCTGTTTGAATCCTTGGCAATCCTTTCAGTGAAAAAATTATTTCTTATGCTGTACTGCAGCATATTCCAAGGTTATGCTTTTTTTTCCCTGTGGTAAATTTGTGTCCTGACAATCACTTCAAGGAGGATGGAAGGTTGTTTAGCGGCAAATGAAAGGTACAAGTAAGCAACTGAAAAGTTTTTATTCCTCAAACATATGAAGCTGTAATTGAGCTTCAGCTAGAGATCTCCCAAGGTATAACAAGCAGATGGATTTAGGGACACAGCTTATTAAATTACTGTGCAGTATTTATCCATCAGCGTCTGTCTGTCTCTTTAATGTGACAAAGACATTAAAAATATAGATAAATGACATCCATAATCCATTTGGGAGTACTCTTATCTACATCCCAAATAGTTACATTTGGTGCAATAGCTTTGTATATTTACTGCTCAGAGCAAATAAGTAACTTGGAGGTGAGCTATACCTTCGCAAATTCCAATCTACTCTGAGCCTTTGTGTTTTATTATCTACTGCATTATACAGTTTTTTTTTTTTTGCTTAGAGCTATGGGTATTGATGTTTTTCCCATGCTTTCCTTTGAAATCTTAGCTCTGTAGTATAAATCTTGATGGACTTTACCTTACATCACAGCTGTGCTGCCTGTCCAGTTTAAACAACACTTGTGTAACATGACTTAACAGTTTTCAAATCCCACAGTCCTAAATTCAACTCACATTGGCTACAGCCTTTTGCAACACTGGACGTGGCTCAAGCACAAATAATTTTTTAATATAGGGTTTAATTAGGTTTATTCTGAGATGACCTCAAATGGTTTTATCTGCTGTACATTTGCAGCTGCAGTCTCATGACTATGATCCCTGGACATCTTAGAGAGGTAATGGTCTTTTTTGTTGATTCACCTTGTGTTGACCACTAACATTTATTTTGGGCAATGATTGCCAAGAATTTGGCAGTAAGTGCTTAGTAGCGGGACTGTAGCCCACAGTTTGTCACCTGGGAGCAACTGTCTGTGGGACACGTGCTGGTGATGCAGTGCGTAGGCAGAAGGAGGTTTCCTTTTCAGAGTCTGCTTTTCAGACTCAGCAGGAAAAAAGCGTGACATTTAAGCCACACCAAACAAGCATTAAGAAGGAGAGACCTTTGAACTCAGTTGGGCTTTCAATGGGCAAAACAGTTATACTCAAAACTAGTATTTGTGTTACACTGAAGAACCTTCTTGGCTGGGAGCCTGTCTCTGGCTATGGTGTACAGAGCTCAGAGAAGCTCAATATTCAGTTGTTTTATTGTTATAGTGCCTTTTTTACTGAGATGTCATCTGAATTCTGACTCTGCTTTCCTTGAATATGCAATCTCCAACTCATCCTTTTTAAGTAGCTAGTTCAGCATAGGATATTTTTTAACTTCTTTGATTCTGAATTGTTGTAACTATTCGTAATCGTGTTCTATTTAAAATGAGCTATGTGTCCTTTTCCATCAGTACAAAGCAGCAGTGAGGTATTACCAGGAAATCTTGGTGCTGACGTGACAAACCAGATGTGGTGATGAAACTGTCAAGGTAATCCAGGCCATGAGGTCTCTGCTTTCTATTTCTCACCAGTGCCTGCTGCTGTCCAGCAGCAACGCTGCAATACACAGTCAGCTCTGGCTGACTACACCTGGCTAGCAAGTATCTTTTACTTCCATCTCTGGATAAGTCCTTCTTTAGGTATATTTTTGGACAGTATTTTACAACAGCAGCAGCATTGTTATTTACACTGGGATTAATTATATTTTTTTGGACAGCTTGGAACTGTTCTCCAAAGCAGAATCTGAGAGGAATTTATGACTGCCCATGCTTTTCTAGTGTAGAAATGTATGCAGTTCACATGTTGGCTTTCTGGAGTCTTTAGTAGATCACCTGGGACAGTGGGACTAAAGCAGCTGCAGCAGTCAATTTCTCATAGGAAGCATTTTCTTTATGACAGAAGTAAATAATGAAGTAAAGTTTGTCCTCAAAAGAATGTGTATCAGCAAATTCTTTTATTTTGATTTCCCAACAACTTGTGCACTGTAACAGGATGGGCTGTGCTTTTGCGTGTAACAAATGGAAAACTCTTTGGAAAACTTCCTCCTTTATAATGTTTTGGTCTGACCCTTTAGCTATTTAGATATTTACTTTAAAGGTGCTCAAAGGCAGGGCTTTGAATTAAACAAGTTAATAGAGCCAAACTGGGGGTCCTGGGAAGACTGTAAAAGAGTGTGGTCTTAGGAGCAGAAGGTATCCAGCAGCTCTGATTTACTACTATCAATAAAAGAAGTTAAGCCAGGACTTCCCCTAGATTTTCATGTACTCTGAGTAGCCTTTCTGACAAACAAATGCATCTCCACTGAGGTTCTGTTCCTGGCAGTTCTATTTCAGGAAGAAGGAATGTATATGAAAATGCGAAAAGGCTACCAAAAATTAGGTGGAAATGATTATAACTTTGGAGTTACTTACTTTTCAGCCTTCAGCATTCCAATTAAAATCTCGACATATGTGACTTTTATTTAAACCTAATTCCATCTTTGTAGATGTTGTAGTAAATTTTGACTGACTGAAATAAAGACTGGTCAGGGCTCCACTGTGTGGAATAGTATTTTAATTCCAGTATATCTATGTAGAGGTAATTGCTCAGTCTTTGGAAGGAAAAGGAAAGGTTTTTTCCTTATATGCCTTGCAAGGGATACATAATGGATGATAAAGAGATTGCTTTATAAAGGAAACCCCTTTAGAGCCTAACATGTAATTATCCATTACAGAAATTGAAATGCAATTGCTGGACTGCATATGTCAATCCTCCTCTTGCCCAACAATCACATTTGCTCTTTAATTGCTAATTTTCTTCTGTACTCTCTTGCCACAACCATTATATTTCTTGTTCACGTGATCTGATTTTGGGCTGTTTCCTATCTTAAAGCACAGATAATTTTTTCAGCAGTTTAGTCTAACTGACGATTAACATTTTTCTCATGTATTCAGCTTTATGAAGATTCAGCAAGCTTGTACAAAACAAGTTGTAGCCTGTCTCTTATTTTCATGGCCATTTTAACTAAAAAGACAGCTCTGGCTTTCTAGACAGTTTTTTGATTTGCATATATCATGCAGACTGACCCCTTCCAAAAGCAGTTTCTAAAGTGCAGCACAATTTTAGTTCTAAATAATACGTTTATTCACATCTTAAGATAAAAATGTATATTTTGGACTCACTGTGCATAATTAAAACAAGCACAACATTTTTTTCTTCTTTCTTAAGTGCATCTGTTCTAGGTTACAGAAAATGTTGCAGTGTTCCCAGTAGCACCGATAGCACTGTTCTGAACTTGGGAATTCTTTCAGTATTTGTTCTTATCAACCTGGAATTGCTTTGCGTAGCTGTGGACAGTATGGAGTGCAGAAAGTGAGAAGCTGGAAGATAGAAAACCAGACATTTCACTATCTTTAATTTTTAGTGACTTAATGCATATTTTCTAAGAAAAAAGCAAAGGCAAAATCCTTTGATAAATTTAGCCTGATACTCAGTATATCCTAGGATTATTTTTCCACTCTGCTTTAATAGTAGCTTTAATAGTGAAGTTTAAAACTAAAAGCAATATAACCAGCTTGAGATTGCATCTGAAAGGAGAAAAGCATGTGGTTCAATATGACAGCATGATATACTGGAATGGAAAAATGCATACTAGGAAAAATCATATTTTGGTAAGCACAAGTGTTTGTACCTGTCTTGTCTGAATAGAATAAAGTTATAAGAGACCTGATCATATAAAAGAATTGCAGTAACAGTTCCACAGTTTAAATGCATACCTGCTAATTCTTAACACGGTAAGTTACCTTTTTTCAGCAAAGAAAGATTTCTGAATGATACGGATAAAATTGTCATTTGTTTGCTAATCTTATATGTTCAATATTGATTTAAAGACAAATATATTTCAGTGCAAATAAAAGAAAAAATTCTGGTTAGGATGCAAGAGTTCCTTTAAAATTACCTTTTTTCCTATAAAGCCTTTCAATATTCACTTGAGGAAACAAGTGATGTTTCTATTATAGACATTTTTTGGGTAGTAGGTAGAAGGTACACATTGCTGGCTGCTAAAGCTGTTCAATAAAGTATTTGTCAAATTGAGTTCTTCATACATCGACTCCTAAATTTTAAGGTGTGTATTTACTATTGTAGTGTCTGCATATGCTAAATGAAATGAAATAAATGAAATATATTTCATTAACAGACAGTAAAATATGATTACAGTTCATGCCAATTTGACATTTTAGTTTTTCATTCCAGAAATAACATAGTTACTGTTTTGGAATCATAGACTGCAGCAGAAACTACTGAGTCTAGAAGAAATACTAAGTCTCAGGGGCCACTGAGCCATATAGAGAAAAACCTGTGTCATTAATTGCTGTTATGCAGTTCTCCATGGGTCTTTTATGTGGGATATTTTACTCAATAATTCAGAAAGTGCACCTTAAGGCTTAAGTCAGTGTATCTTTCATATGGGTTTGGATAAAGCTGAAGGAAATTGTTACTGAAAATTGGAAACATGCAAAGAAATTGAAAGTGTTTATTTTATTTGAAGGAAGATGCTGTTTTGGAAAGGCATGTCAACACGCACAAGGAAAAGGAGGAAAGGAAAAGGTGACTATAGGAACACAATCCTTGTGCCCTTTTCAATTCAAAAGCTATAAATATTAGAAAGAACTGAACAAGAGTTAATAATCCCTTGCTGACAGTCTATCTGCTTTGCTATTTTTGGATAGTTTAGCCAGGAGTTATAACTGCATGTGTACTTAGATGGTCCCAAAAAATGTAACCCTACTGTTTTCAAGAATGTTTCAAGAACACCAAATATTACCTCAGAAGTTGAAACTTGATTGTATTTATTGTGTTTTCCTGAATCTTATTTTTTTTTAGATTATTTTTGGGGAGAGGTTGTCGTAAGGACAATTTTATTTTCTAATTATTTTATTAGTCATAATATCTGTGTTTGGGTTTCCGAATATAGATCTGGGATAAAATGTGGTAACAGAATGAGTAAGTATTTGTTGTTAGCTTCTTTTTAATTTGGAAGATTTAAGTGTAGAATTGAAGATTTTAAATTGGTGGCAACATCAGCTTTATGTAATATTTCATAATGGTTGTAATACAAAAAGCAAAATGCAACAAGGTTTTGATGGAAAAACTTAAGTTATTCAAAGTCCTGTGTAGGTTAATAACTAAGGCTATAAAAGAACATCCTAATAATAACAGGTTTAGAATTCAGTTTATTATAAACTGTATATTTTATTCTGTTTTCCCTCCTTATTAAAAAAATGTATGAAATTATGCATGCTTTTCCCTCTCTTTAAAGTTAGCAATAGATAAGGCACATTCCACATGACTTATTTAGGTTTAATTTGATGTGTTTTTTCTATGGTGTACCAATTTCTGATACACAAGTTTCCATTATTCTACACTAGCCCCTCTTATTTCAATTTTCAACTCACTTTACAGAGACAATACCAAATCCATATATTTGTATCATATATAAACCACAGAATTTGGTTGGTGGTATCTAGAATCTGATGACAGGAGTGAACATTCAGCTCTGCACATCCAGATGGATGGATGTGAGTCTTAATCAAGCATTCGTGCCAAGCTTTGATTATCAGCTCAGATAAACCTGAACCTGAGTATCACATGGCACAAAAAAAAAGGGTATTTTTTGTTTCAGAGATGGTCAACCTTATGGTAGGATTAAAATTCCAGAACTGAGCTGCTAGGAAGCTGAACTGGAAAAATATCATTAGCTGTACAAGACAGAGATAGAGAGCAGTGTTTTGCTAGGTTTTAATTTTCTATTATTTTACCTTTACTCATAACAAAATTGGTGAAGTATCTAGTATGATAGATGGCTCAGAACAATGTAACCAAATATACAACACTGTGCTGGACAAACTGATCACTTTTCACAAATTAGATTGAGGACTAAAAATTCTTTTTTGCTTCTTTGTAAAATGAGTCTTTGTCTCACCCAGTTTCCGTTCAGACCAACAGACTGATAAACTCACTGCACCAATTTGTCTGAAATGCAGTCCAAACTTTTCTAGGTTGAATAACAAATTGAGACCTGTGCAAGAGAAAAATTTCAAGGAGATTACACTGAAATAATACTTCCTGTTTCTCTTTAACATCAATAACTAAATTCAAAAATAGTCATCAGAAAAAAAAATAGGAGACAATTCTTTTGATTTTCAGAAATCTGTATCTTAACTGACTTGTAACTCTGATCTCATTTCACCCTTGAAGTCAGGCTGGATCTTTGACCATGAACTTTTTCTCGTGTATTTTCCTTCAAAGAACTTTGGGATTCCTAAATTTCTTGTAAATAATAGAGTACTGTTGACTGTGTAATGATCTTGCACTAGTCATAGGCTGTGTATCTATTTTATTTGTGCTTCTCTTTGGTTACATCAAAAATTTCAGTTAGCTTCCAAGTGAAAAGAAAGGAGAATGCAAAGCAAAGTAAATAAAATATCCTGAGCCATGAACAGTTGCAGCTCCATTGGTAATATTCCCAAGTTGGCAAGGTATATACAATATGTCATCTGTCATGCTCTTGCATTTTATGACATCAATTCCTTGTTAACCATCTGCTTTAGTCTTTCTCACATCCTGTGGTTACACTCGTTTCACAGTTAAAGTTATGTTAACAAAATATTACTGACCTAATGCACATTGGGGTAAATTAATAGATGGTTCTAGGCTAGGAAGTTTTTACAACTGTGTCCTTGACCCATGGCATAGTTGACAGTGCTTAATTAGCCAGATCTATTAGCCAGCAAATCTCTTTACAGAAAATCCATGGATCTAAAATGATCAGCCTCAGCAGCTGTGCACCTAATTTTTTACTGTATATGGGACAAATTCTAAAGAAATATGTAGATTATATCTGCATCACTGTGAAAAAATTATTTCTGTGCACAGTATTTTATCAGGCATCATGTCATTCGAACTTCATACTGAGCCAAAGTTTCTCAGAGCTCAAAAAAGTTGCCTCCAATGGGACCTTCTCTACCTAATAATTGTAATTAGGATGTTCAGTGGTTTCATCTGTTTTTAGAAATGTAGTTGTAATTGTAAGCTTTACTTACAAGCTAGTGTAGTTAAATTTTAAAACAATTTTTATTTCTGGTGAATATAGTTATAAATAATAATGCCTTCACAGCTGTTGATCTGGGACATGCACTGAGGCCAGTGGCCAGCTGTGCAGTGTGGTTAGCAGCTGGAGAAGCTCATAAGACAAGAAAACAAGCAAAGTGCAAAATGCTTTATGAACATCTGACTGCTGACTTAAAACAAGTATTAGAAGTATGCTTATTGACTGTCAGGAAGAAGAGAAAATATGCATACATTCATGACTTGTGCTACATCTCTGATTTTGACTTTGGGTTTCAATACACTATTGTATTTAAAAAAACCAACTGACCAAAAGCCACTCAGCCGTTAGTGTTTGTACAGTGTGTTCCTTGCAGTGTGCAGGAACTAAAGCTTAGGAGTCAAATACTAAAATATATGGCAGAAGTCCATGTGACATTTAAAAGCTAAACTTAATTCCAGATAATCTGGACATCCTATAACTAAAGTAGATTAATGTTCTTTGAAATGGAAACAAAATCATAAATCTTTATGGGTAATTGTGAGGTCACTGTAGTTTTTCAGCATGTCATTTAGACATATTGAAAAAGATAGATTATAGACTTATAACTATTGATTTGGATGAAGGAGATATTACAGAGTTAGGGCCCACAAGTTTAGGGTTTTTTATGTTTAAAATGTATATAAATAGTAAAACTTCCAGAAGTCTTTGAGTTAGGAAAATAATTTCCTTCCTTCACCCATTACTGGCCTTTTTTTTTATTTGTTGAATACCCTGGATTTGTTTGGTCTGTGTAAGGAATGTAAGACTGAGTCATTTTCTTACCAGTGGCTTTCCTTAAACAAGTCTATGAGCAATTGTAGACACACTGATCATTAAATTGGAGAAGCAGATGTACCAATGCTCAGGGGAGACTCATCTTTCTCTCCCACAGCCTGTGGAAAGTCACGTACCTGGGAAGTGTGTGACTTACTTCTTCTGATGAGTCAGTCAATATCAATTGACTATATTTATATAAAGATGTAGTCTGGGCGAGACAGATTGGGTTAATGCAGCCAGGATTTGTCCTCTTTAAATGCCGTGTCAAGTGTCATCCTCTCACGTGTGTATTGATGTGAAACCCTGACTTCCTACTGCTTCATCTGAACAATTTGTACAACTTGCTTTCCCTGAAGGCATTAGTATGGGAATTGATCCCTGAATGTGACTGTGTTCTGGGATGCAACTGAAAATAGAACAGTGTGACTTGTTTCCTCATTTCTTGCTTCATACTTGAAATTGTAGCTGTGACATGTCTGTCTGACAACTGCCTTTCCTCAATTAACTCTAAGGAAGTTACTATTTCTACTCTTTTGGAAAGAAGTTTACTTGACTTGTTCAGATAATATTGAATTTTTCTTCTTTGTTCTCACAAAGCCATCTCTCTATTTTGTAACATTTACTCATATTGCAGCTGACTGCATTACTTGTCTCATCTTTTCTTATATTCATTTGGTATTACTCTTTTTCCTCACTACTTTTTTTTTATTCTCTAAACTTCAAAATTGCTCATGTGTTTGCATCGAGTATTTTCACACCAAATATTTTCCTTAGTTCCAAGAGGTAAATGTTCAAACTTTTTAACTCTGCTTGTTATATGTAACTGGATATTCCTTTGATCTGAGTTCTCTACATTCACATTATTGGTATCCACCTGTAGCCTGCTTTTATTGCAGGAATGTTTTCATTTTATACAGCCCCTCCACCCACAAGGTTGTTACATTTGGGCTTTCAATTGTCAAGATTGCCTTACAGTTGGTAAAGATAGACTTTTACTTAACGCATGTTAGATGTCACAAACACTTTATCCTACTGGCAAATACAGATAAATAAAATTAGCTAGCTAAGTGGCTGACCTCCAGTAGATTAGATATTGTTAATCAATCAAAATTGTTTGTGGCTGGGGGACTTTTTAATAGAGTTTAAATCAAGGATATTGCTCCATTTATTCTGACCTTGATCTCTGCTTTGTTTTATTTTTAGTTTCCTGGGCGTTAGTTACAAGTTAACATTCATTTGTCCTTCTTTATACTGTTGAATTAATTCAGTTCTGTGGAGGTTAGATATATCCCTCTCATTCATCTGCTGACAGGTCAGACCCACACACGTACTCTGTACTGAAGTGTATGTAGTCACCAGTGAGTATCTGAGGGCTTTGAGACCCTTCTAAAGTGTAAACACCTCACAATATTTAAATGTGGCACCATAATGTCCAGCACGTATCAATTGCAAACCCTTATGGGATTTTGTGGTATTCTGGCACTTCTGCTTTGCAGGTGAAGCTCCAAGAAGCTTAAACTTTCTCAACCTTTATTCCCTTTTCATACACCTGTTTAGTTGTTAGTGCTTTAAAACTGAAAATGAAGTGCAGTTTTAATAGTACTGATTCATGATTGCTTTGTGACTTGGTTGTAGAGTATCAGTGGAAATTAGATTTTAATGTTCTTGCAAAAATTATTCAATTACTTATGGAATTTCTCATTGATGAGGAAGCCAGAGATTTTTAAATTATATCTCCTCTTTCATGGAACTTCTTTTGTACTTAAGCTTTGATGTAATTATTTGACCTAAGAAATCTGGACTTAATTTGCTAATAGCATCCTGGATGTGTTCAGCTTTATTTTAAGACCATTTCAAATAATTTTATTGCTACTATCTATTTCTTTAAGTTCCACCATGTTTTTCATGCTTTTCGTTATTGCATTGATTGATCAGTTTGAAGTGTTTCCACCTCTTGGCAGTCTTACGACCTGACAGAGCACCTCCTACAAAGGTGATGAAAAGGTAGGAAACACTTCACTGAGTGAAGCTGCAGTGTCTTTCTGAGCTCTTACAGAAAGAACTTAAGCTCATGTTCTGTATCATCCACATTTTTACAAACACTGAACTAACTGTGAGTGCTCTGCCAAGCTGACACAAGCCCACGCAGTGACTGCATGCATGAGTGTAAGGTGCCCAGCAGTCCTGGATGGTTACAGCAACTTTTCATGCTCCAATTTCATTACCAGTCTTTCTAGAACATAGGAACGTTATCCTTAATATGTACATAGATAAAAATTCTTTCCATAGAAAAAAAGATAATGCCCTGAGAAACTCAAATATCTACAGCTCTGTAAAAGGAAGCCATGCAAATGGCAAATAGAAGAAATTCAAGGTATTTTATGTTTTGGGGGAATGTGAAAAATAACCAGTAATGTATTTTACCATGAAGCTACAGAATTAACTTTATGCTCCTAAAATGGATTCATTGCTAGTCACTAAAAGCTTTTCCTTTGGTCCTTAGTCAAAGCCAAAGTCAAATATCAAGGGATATTTGGTTTGGTGGTTTGGTTTTTAGATAGAAGCACAGTCCAGACCCTACTACCTTCTTTATTCCACTAATCAGAATATTACTGTAGCTATTTGGTTTGTTTTACTACAGGTTTCAGAGCAAAGAAAATTAGGGTTGTCCATACTGAAGCACAGAGGTGCCAAACTACCATGGTCTGTTCAATAGATATGAAACTGAGTGACTTTGAGGTCTCCAATGTAATGGAATTGCAGCATTATTGTAGCCCTCTGAGATAATTACACACACAAGCAGTCCATTTACGCTGCTGCACCATGTCTTGGTCCTTAAGATGTCAGGGCTCACATCAGCTGCCTACAGAGCTATCCAAAAACTTTATTTAGAGATGCTTTACAGTTAAGCAGAAGCTATTTTCCTCTTCCCACTATGAACAAGCACATTGTGACAGCTTGCTCTTTAAGATTTTTTCAATTTATTGACTGTTTCTTGTTTTAATCAGATCTTTTGCTTGCCCCTACCAGACCTTGGCTTCTTCTTTTTATTTATGTATGTACACTCTGGGTAAAGGCAGTGTGAATAATAAAAACACAGACTGAAAGGGATCACATATCTTTGAATATTGAAATAGTTGACCACATGTCAATGCTTCAGGAGCAGAACTTTCTGACTTACAGCTTTAGAACAGAAGCTGTCTCCCAATGAACTAGAAGCTTCACAAACAGAAAGTTTTAATTTTAATTTTTTACACAGAAGACACAACTGTTTCTAATCTGAAACAAATACATCATAAATAAAAAAAAAACCTATTGAACTTTTATTTAACTTTTTGTCCTAGAAAGATGGGGCTGTAGCTAAGGTTGCATTTCATAAAATCAGAGAATCATAGAACACCTTTGGTTGGAAAGAGCCTCTGGAGCTGATCTTGTCCAACCTGCTGCTCAAATTTGGACCAGCTTCCTAAAACAAAGTTGGTTGGGGCCTTGTTCTTTTAAGGTTTGATTATGCCCAAATGCCTCTGGGCTGCCTGCCTCAGTGCCAGAGCAGCCTCGTAGTGGACAATTTTTTCCTTCCATGTTAGCAGAATTTTCCTTGTTGTGTTTGTTTTGTTAGCTCTCATCCTTTCTTGGCATGCTTCCAAGAAGAGCCTGCCTTCATCTTCTCACCAGCCACCCACTGGACAATGGAAGGCATCAGTTACACTCTCCCTTGCCTTTTCTGCTTCAGGCTGAATAAAAGCAGTGCTTTCAGCTTCTCCTTAGCTTAGCTTTGGGAACTCCCCACCCAGTTCCATGGACTGGTGTAACAGAGTTTTCCTTGTGTGATCCCTGGCTTCCCTCTGGACTACACATCCTCTGCTGTGAGCTGTACACTTCACTTTGGCACTGGCCCCAGGGACCAGAAGGCCACTGAACAGATGGGATCAGGGAAGACCAAGACAAAGAAGGTATTGAGTAACTAAAGATTTTGTCTTTGATATTCATACAAGGATCAATTTTGTGGTTAGAAATTACAAAGCTCTTGTAAATTTTTTTTTATGAACATTAACTATTCTTTACGATGTTCTTTTAAAGTGGAAGCAACATTAATGACTTTGATCTGAACACAGAAAGCACAGAGATATTAAGTATTTTTAATCAAGTTCTTTAATGGTGATAATATTTAGAAAGCTACTCTTCTTATTTTATTAGCATTGTTGTTTATCAATAAATACCCACTCAGCGTAATAGAGGAAGAATCAATAATTAAATAAATTTCTAACATGAAGATTTGTAAATTCTGATGTAGGTAGAAATCTTAGCACGTCTTTGTGTGTATCACCTCCATGTATTTTGTACTTAGATCTGCACTGCAGGAGAGGTGAGTTCCCACGAATACCAGAATTTTGCAAATGGGTTTGCTGTTCTGCTGTACAACATTGGCCTTAAAGGTCATGTTTTCAACATACTTATATTTCTGGAAACTCTTCTTTGTCAAGCAGTCACCAATTAGCTATGTTTTACCATAGCTTTCTGCATTAATTTATGCCACCTGAGTGTCTGATTGTGACAAAACTGAAAAGGATTTTAATTTCAAAAGGTTTTGTTTTAGCAACTGATGCTTTTTGACAAATCACACTAATCTCACTTGCACTCCCATTTTTTTTAGGGATATTAAAACCCATAAAAAACTGAAGCTGCAACAGGTATGATTTCAGTGGATGCTTGAATAGTTTTCTGATAGGTGATGATTACTAAATCCCCTGCTATTTCATCCCCACTCTGCCATTACCTGGCATCTGTTGTCTTTCTGCTTTGAAACATTTTCAGTGTGTATGAGCTACTGGCCCCAGAGATGCAGTTGTTGAGAACTGACATTTTATGCGGGACAAAATAGGAAGAGTCACAAGTTGGTCAGGTTAACAAAGTTAAATCTGCAGCTTTAAGGGTCTCTCTCAAGTATTCCAGGATCCTATTATTTAACAAAAATAATCAAAGGAATGGGAAAGATCCAGAATAGAGGTGATTTTGAAAACCAAGAAATTCCTGCATCTTTGTGTTTAATTAGATATACTTCCTAGAACATAATCCATTTTTGAAAATACTTTAATCCCTGTGTTAAAATATGCTTTCTAATGTATCTGTATTGTGTAGGGAAAAGTTTACTGACAAATTTTCAAGGCTGACTTATTTGTGTTTACAAAGCTGCATCTGCTGTGTGAAGTCACACTGCAATCTGTTTGCTAAGCTGAACATCACACACTTACATGGACAGTTTTCTATAATTACCCCAACTAGATGTAATGCAGCTATTCAATACTCTGAGCTGCAGTAATATTCTTTGGAACAATGAAATTTCATTGATATTAGTAAAAATGTCCAGTAAGTATAAAGCTCAAGTTGCACTGATGCTTACTGTGTTGATTACTGAAATTTTCATTACTCTTTACATTGACCGAAGCTCTTACAGGTGCTATTTTGCAAACTGATATTTCAGAGACTTTTTTGTGCTACCAATAAAATCACTAGAAGGTATTACATAAGGAGCTTTTCTTCTCTATTTAACATGTCCATAATCAAGACCAACATCAATCCAAATGCTGGAGAAGAGCATGAAGCTATTTCAACATTTTTCTCCCCCAGGTTTCATGAAGTCTTTATTGGTTTTTAGAGTATTAAGGATACCCAATATACTTCTGAACAAGGTGTTGCACCCACATCTGCAATGCACAGGACAGTGTATGCAGGGAGGTTTCTGGTGGCAGGGAAACTGCAGTGGTAATTAGCTCAGCCTGAGAAGAGAGCAGGCAACGCTGAATGATTACACCTGTCAAGATATAATCATCTACACGAATCGTTATGGCTTGTGTGACTTCTTTAGTAGCCTCTATCCAGTATATAAATACTACTTAGAGAAAATGTCATTCAAATCATGGTGCTGACAAGGTCATTAGATCCTTCATATTATATTGTTTTGTAATTTCACAGCAATCTTTCTTGGCTTTTGTTTCCAGATTTACTACACATTAAAAGAAAAAAAAAAAATTTGATTTTGGTGCTATGGATTTAAAGACTGCCCTTGGTTTATATAAAAAATTTTTTTTTCATACACGCACAATGGCAATTTTTTTTTATATATCAACCCAGTGTCCTTCCAATATCTTTCCTAGGTTAAATATATCCAATATTTTAGTCTTTCCTGCTAGGTCAAAATTCATAGTCCTTAAATCTTCTTCTAGTCTTACATCTTCTTGCTGTCTTCCAATCTCTCTTCAAGCTGTCAACAACTTTCTTGGAACTAATATTAGAACTAAAATTGTATTATAGCTTAAGAGAAGGATCAGATATTGTATCTTGCACATAGACAGTCTATCCCACTTCTTAAAGGGGATTTTAAAGAAACAGAGTCAGAAATTGATTTTAAAATTCATTAAATGAAAGGCTGTTTGACCCAACAGATAATGTTTCAGCTACATTTATATGGATCTGTGAACATATTTTGTACTTTCATTAACCACAATTCCATACAATAATAAATGCTACACAGACTGTAGCATTTATTGTCTACATTCTGTAATTATGAAATGTATTAAAAATTCTTTTTCATTTAATACTATGTAGGGACATCAGATAGAAGATCACTGGAGTAAAAATAATGAAGAACTTGCAAATTTGATATTTTAAGCTGCTTTCCTTCTCAGAGAACTGTTAGAATGGAGAATTAAGTGGTAGTTATGAGCACTTTCCATAACCTTCCACATTCCTAAAGCATCAGACCATTCGCAATCTTGTGCCAGCATCAGATGTTTCTTGTGAAGCACGAGTCATCTGTAGCAATTAACTTTTGAATATCAAGAGCTCTTTCTGATGTTCACTCACTTCACTGTTTGGAATCAAATACCAGCTTAATTATCAGTAACCTGCCATTCTTTGAATGACATCTGAAAAGAAAAAGAAGGTATTTAATGGAGGAATAAATCCCATCAGACCATGAGTCTGACTTCACTGTGTTTTACACAGATGTGAAATGCTTCTGTCACCCTTAGCACCAATCCTGATCACCTCCATCTTTAACAGGCCACTCTTCATGTTATAGATTTATCCATGATCCCTGATAAACCTGGGGGATAGAGGGTGTTGAATGAGGAAATAAATTTTAATTTAAAAAAAAATCAAAACAACAAAACAAACATTTTTTTTCTCCTTTACATTTCAAAGCCAGGTAGAATTGAAGTCACAGTTACATAAGCCCCTAAAACTGAGCTGCAGAGCAAGTAACTTATAAATGTTCTACTCCCATATCAGCACATTGTGTCATAAATTTCTCTTTATATTAAGTCTTTCCACTTGTTTTGTATTGTCTCCTTCGAGCAGCTTTGCTTCTGGGTATACTAAATGACAAAGAAAGGAATGGATGCAGGGAAAACTTACATTGGTAACCTTTGAAGAATGAATGACTGTATATTTTGTTACATTCATAAACAGTAATTCTCTTATATGCCTATATTTAATTTGTAGGGGTTTTTTTCTATCTAGGGAAGGATTTCTGTCTAGAAAAATTCAGACTTGTTTTTCCAAAATTACCTTTTCATTCACAGATCTCATATAAAGAATTTCAAAATAAGCTGAATTTAATAGAAAAATCAGCCCTTTTTTTTTTCATTTTCACAAAATTAGTTTTGGTGAAAAATAATATAAGCAAGTCTCACTCCCTTGCCAAATGCCATTGAGCTTCAGATTTTAAAAGAATTATCTACACTTCATTAAAAACAGTTCACCTCCCATCTTATTTTTAGCTTCTACTATGTGGGCCTGCCTAATGTTGCCAAAAAATTAATGAGAAAATATCTCTCAAAGATAAAAAGTTTTTGTGTAATTTAATACAAAATTTATTCTTAATAGAGATTGTAAAGAAAATTATTTTTTATCTCTACTGAAGACACAACATGTATTCTTATCTACTAGAAGATATAAATTTCCAAATTGCACCCATTCTCTCCGGGGCATGTCCTTTTGATATGCAGCCCACTGTCGAGGAGCAGAATAGTTAATATATTAAGTATTCATACAGGTAATCTGAATGAGGTATCACTTTTGTAACAAAGAAATATTTCATGTCAGGAAAACCACACACAGTTCATCCCTGATTACAAGACAAGGACGCAATTCACTAAAAGTGAACCTTGAAGTCAATGGCTTTGAATGAGTGTAGGTTTTCCTCAGAAATTAAAAAGCTTGAAGAGTAATTTCTCTAGAACATTACTCTTTATAAGCTCTCCAGTGCCTTTGTAGTCTAGCTTTTCTATTGTGTATTTACTTCCTGAAGCTGACTTGAATTTGAAAGCCTTGAATGATAACAAATTGTTTTGTCTTTTCATAAAATTTTGATATTTTGATAGAGAGCAAAACGTTCTGGTTTTGTGCTAAGGGTTGATTTTATAAGACTGTGACTTACAGGAACCCTAAGGCACATTTTAAAGTGAATCTTACTCATTTCTGTGCAATTAAAGCAGTAAAAGGTTTAGTCTTTAGGCTATGTATTAATTCATATCCCTCTTCAGTAGGGTGAGGGCTTTGTAACCATGGCAATTTTGTCACATTGTAATTTTAATTCTTTTCCTATAGGAAAAAAAATTAACTAGCAAGTCTTGGACCTATTTTCTGTGTACAGCCATGCGTTCAAAATCAGAGGCTTGAGTATTTTCTTAGATTTGTTATTCTTCTAATTAGAAGAAAACTTTCAAGATCTGGCAGGATACATTTTTAGTACAGAATCACTTATTTATGGCACTGCAAAGGCTCCAATATAGACAACATTTATAGATAACACAGAAAAACATGTTAACTGTGTGCTCTTTATTGGTCTTGGCAGAGCTGTCGCTTGGAGCTTTAACAAAATAAATTAGTTACTGTTTGCCATCTTGCAGACAGGAAGCTAAAGCATAAGAAAATGTACATATTGCCCTAAGCTAAACATATGGAGGCAAGAAATATTACAGAAAGTGATATACCCTAAAGTATGTAGTTTGGTAGTTGCTCATTTTAGAAGATTTTATATTTAGTTACAATAGTACTGACCTTCACAGTAAGTTAGGAAGAATTAAAGCACTGTAGAGATTTGAATGAAAATGAGCCCTTTATGCAGCTAGAGAGAGAGAACTGCAGCACTCTGTAATTGTTTTTACAGCTGAGCAGGTGGATCTGATCCAGCTCTTGCTTTGCTCAGGTGAATGCAATACAGAGGATTTACATAAAACCAACATGATTTTTCCCATTTAAAGGGATGATTTCCAGCTATGATGTTTAAGAGGGAAGGTTGACTGAGGTCTAACTGGTGCCTGCGTTCTGGGCTGTTTTGCAGCCTGACTTCTGTCTCAGGTGTGAGGGAGGCTGGAAGCCTGCAGAGGTGCAGGCACTGAAGGTCAGGACAGTCTTTCTCAAAGGCTGGGGTAGATACAAACAACAAGAACAAGCTCTTGGTCTCCAGTAGTTGACTGCTAAATGTTTCTCAAAGTACACATGCTTATCATGCTAACAGCAATGAAGGACAGAAGGGCTTGAAAATTAAGCAAGTTAGTTGTAATCTTATATTTTAGAAACACTTGAATACATAAAATATTTGCAGTTGCATATGTGAAAGCTGATGGTATTGTCAGTCCAACTCCAAATGGACACCTGCTCCCTAGCTAGAAATTTTGTCATCTGTGCCAAGGGAAGTATAGGTTGGAGATTAGGAAAAAGTGTTTTTACAGAAAGGGTGATAAAACACTGGAATTGTCTGCCCAGGGAGGTGATAGAGTCACCATCCCTGGATGTGTTTAAAAAAATACTGGATGTGGTACTCGGTGCCATGGTTTAGTTTTTGGTGTTAGGGCATGGGTTGGACTCAATGATTTTGGAGGTCCTTTCCAACCTAGTCATTCTGTTGAATTCAGTACAGAAGCCAAGAACTGGGTGGAAAGGAAAGCTGAGCACTTAACATTTGTTCTGTGTATACTGATGTCTGTGGAAATAGTGTAACTTTTCTATATCCTGTGAAATCAACTCAGGACTCTGTCATGAGGTGACAATTTCAGTATTCTCATTTTTCATGTTTTTTTAAGTTCCCATTGTTAAAGCTCCCAGACTCAGGGAAACTACATAAGTTATTTATTGAAAAGTTAAAATGAGAAAAAAGTAATTAATGCTGAAATCATATGCTCAATGCAAAATAATAGCTATTCACACTAATTATATAAAAGCAAGCCTTTTTATACATGTATGGAGCATGAGGTTTTGATTTCAGATTCTTGGAGCTCTTGAGAATGTTGTAGAAGTGACTATCTATGATTTAATACAGTATTATTTTTTAAACAGAATTTTGAGAAACTGGCACTGCAGAAGTTAGTAAGTTTTAAAGGACAGCCTTCTCAGTTTACAAGTATGTGCAGTGAAATGAATGCTAAGACCATAAAGGACAGGACTAAATGTGTTATAAGTGCAGAATTGCTACAGAATTAGATAAAAAGGGTTAAAACAAATGTTCTTGGGGAAGAGTTTCTCATTGTTTTTTCATTTTAGACTTGAAGACTTGGCAAGCCTGCTGTGTAACTATGCCTGCTGCCTTGAAAATAGCTTTTTCTTTTTTATTAGTCTAACTCAGGCTCTGATTTATTGAGCCAGAGAAGGATAAGGCAGCTTTAGCTCTTCCATTAACACCAGCTGGGGCCTACATCACATAATGTTTTGTGAATGCACAGCTTCATCCTATCACATCTGAGCTGAAACAACCCACAATCTTTGCACTAGTACCATAACTTTGTAGGAGTGATTTATGCCAGATATCTCCTAAATTCTTTGTTTTGCTGTTAGTTTCTTTTCTCTGTGATATTTTTGCATTAATTTTACATAGAGGCTAAAATTGAGGAAGGAAACAAGTATGTATAACACTAGGAAATAACAATACCAAAAACCCCTCATTATCTGTGATATGCTGAGGAATCTCAGAGAACAGATGAGGGAAAAATGCTTTACCAACATCACTGAATCTTAAAAATCACACTATGTAAACATCATGAAGAAATAAATACATAGGCTGCTCAATGGCAAATTTGTTTAAACAGCTGTTTGTGTACAGGAATTAATACATATAATTCAAAACCTTTTTAGTTACTAACCTTAGTATAATCCATGTCTACATTACTTTTACACTAATATATACTGATTGCTGTTGCAAAGTATTAATTTAGCTTCTGAGCACGAGATCCAGAACTGCTTTTGTTGGTGAGACTCAGCCAACTTTCATATCAAGGTAGCCCACTGACTGTCATGTCAGTAGCTTATAATGCAGTTTACCAGCTACATTTAAATTTCTCAGTCAGCTTTTTGTTTCTTGTATTGTTTCAGTCAAAGGGAAAATAGTTTTCCTTTGCCTTGTAGGAAGCAAGAATTCACCTTCTTCCCCCCCAGTCTTCAGGGCTTCTCTGGTGGTTCATTTATCATTGGCACAATGAAGAACTGATGTTATAGGCCACTCTCAAAGGTTTTTTCCTTAAAAGAAGGGATGATGTGTAATTTGCTTTCTTGGCTAAAAATGATGCAGAACCCAGCTGGTTTGTCTTCAAAGATAAATTAGAGAAAAGCTCCCATTTTTAGCTCAGTGTTCTTCTAAGCTAAAATTTCTAAAACTCTTACTTCATCTAGTGTTAAAAGATGGAAAATGTCAAATAAAACGTAATGTCTGCATTTGTAGTGAGGGCAGAGGTGGAGAGAAAATTTGAAGCATGTTATTTCTTCACTTTTGATAATACCTGTTAAGATGTGCTGAAAGTTATAGTGTATTTGAGCACTTCCAGGCTTTTCAGCCCAAACCTGCAGCAGTTGTACAGTTCTGTTTGTTATCTTGCAGGTAAGCCAGAAACAATTGCAGATGTGAATACAATGGCATTTAATGTGTTTTTTCCTTGCAGTGCCAGCGCATAAGATAAAGTGAGTTTTACCCTGTGGGAACTTACGTTGAGAGAAAAGACGCTTTTTTCTACCACACTATTAAAAGTCTCATGTTACGTATTGCGAACTTTTCTACATCCTCTTCTTTGGTTTCTTTAAGCAGAACACTTGACACTTAGCTTACTGTATTGTAAGGCTGTTAACTTAGCCAGGGTAGCACATCTTGACAATAATAGAAGTAAAGAATAAAACAGTTCAGAAGTTTCAGGCTGTGCTTAGACCACCTCGATTGCCTGAGCAATGAGGACAAGTGGTATGGAATGGCTTATGTTCATATTTTGCAGTTTGTAAGAGACAATTCACATCCATATTACCTATTGTAGTCACAGGATTGCCATGCAGACAAGCCATTTGATTACTTTTTACATCCTCACCAGCTTCCTCCAAGGAAACTGCCTCCCTGCCTGGGGGTCACGAGCGCTGGTGAGATCAGTGCTGTTGGGAGCCCTTGACATGTTTGTGCTTGGTCCTGAAGCAGTCTGCAGAGATCCCCTGGCTGCCAGGAGTGGATTTCTTCATGGCCAGCGCTGAGTGTACATTTGATAAGCTGACCCCAAGTTCAGAGTCTCTCACTATGGTCTGCTAAGCCCTTCAGAATTTGTGCAAAACCTCACATGAGCCTTACATTACCAGTGGGTGTGGGGGCATAGGAAATGCTGGGGTGCCCCTTTGTGCAGAGTAACTGAGAGTACATTTCCCTGGGCAAGTGCTTGAACAAGGAAAGAACATCCTCACGTGTCACTTTGTTCTCACCTTAGGCATTGTTCTAAGTGTGTAGGAGCAGAGAGAGTCTCAAAGGTATCTAGGATCCCTACTGAAGCCTCAGATTACCACTGTTTAACCCCAGGCACCCTGGAAGTTTTAAGCTTTTGTTTATAATGTTTGGAGGAGTTGAATTTTCACAGAGAACTTTGTGGTTTTATCCCAAACACACCCTGAGAAGAGACGATAAATAACAACAGCATGACAGCAAGCTTTCCCTCTTCTTACAATTCCCTGTAGTTACATTTCTCATCTCATACTTTCATTCTCTCAACACGTAAGTTTAAAATGGTTACCATTCCTCTTAATTGGATGGAGCTAATCAGTCACAAAGTAAATCATTACGGAAAGTGATAATGGCAAAAGCATTTGAGTTCTTTCATTGTGTCTCCTGGAGTACTCACTACTGATTCTAAGCCAGAACACAGTGTAATTCCTTCCTTTTTCTGCTTCATACTCAGACATCAGTGAAACAAAATGGGCTATCAGCTTGAGGTGAGAGGTAGAATGGTAAATGTCATGAGGAATAAAGCTCGGTAATAAAATATCACTTGTTTATTAATTGGATGTTAAGGTATCTGTAGCTGAATTAACATCTCTGGTTGGTTTCAGCTGTGAGGCTACAAAGAGAGATGCTATTTCTTCAGTCATGGGTCCCAGATTGTTTGTCTTTAGAGGTATCATTAATAAGTCTTGATTTGTTCGCTGTCTGCTATTAATGATTTTGGAATAAATAGGTTTTTATATTATGCATATATGTTTGTACAAAAAAAGCAATGAGATTTCTTTCTGCAGCAATATATTGGACTGTTGTTTCGGTAGGTTTTGTAAACTACTTGAATACAGTTTTAGAAAGGAGACACAGAAATCAAATTTTTTTTCTGCATCTTATTTATGTTGTCACAAAATGAAGTGCATTGACCTCAAGTAAAGCTCCCTAAGCTGTTTGGAAATAAATTCTTTAGCTAGAAGTTTCTTTTAATGTTCTATGCTCAAAGCTGATTCAATTTTTGTGATCCCAGATTATGGCTAAATGTCTCCATGTACAACTGCTGAATAATTCATTGAGAAAACATGAGTTTCCAACCAGAACAAATAAGTTGATCATATTGCTGTGCTTTGCTAAATAAATTGTTTGATAAACTGAACAAACTGGGTTGTGTCTCTTGTTAGGTACAGAGATATTATTTGATATGATTTGGGGAAAGAGTCTTTTCTGTATACTGATTTGGTATAATTTTCTGAGCTGAGCAAATTTTAAAATTAACTTAGTCTACCTACCATATAATGCTTCTTTATGAAAAGGTAAAACTATTTTCACAGCATGGTAAATTGCTGTTGTTTATTTTGGAGCTGCTTTTGAAACCTCAATTCATATTGAGCAATAGTTACCCAGTGGGACCACTTAATTAAGGACTACCTGGCCCAGAGCTCCAAAAGTGAGACTTCTGTTTATGTCATAATTCAAATTAAGCAGTCCAGTAAGGTCTTAAAGGTGCTTGAAACTAGAAATTGTAGGACACTTATATATTTCTGTTTTTTACTGATATACTTCTTTCCCACTTTAGCTGGGGCAAAGAATTAAGGTGAGTTTTGAGAAGATAATTCTGATAAGACATTTGGTTGTGTGTTGGGGACGTGCTGGGTAAAATATTTTGTTAAATAGTCATAATCTTTCATTGGTCCCAAATGTTTTCATTGTTCTCTTCACATCTTGCACCACAAACACTCAGTGCTGTTCCATTCATCACCCTTCAGTATTACAAGCAAAAGTCACTTGAGATGTGTACGTCTATGAATTTAAATGCTATGTCCTTTGAAGGTGGAGTCTATTACTAGTTTTGGTGGTCTCAGAAATACAGATATACCAATGAAAACAAACCATTATGATAACTGAGATGGTTATTTAAATGCCATAAAAGCTCTTCCTTTTCGTGTGACATGTTTCCTATAAAATTCACTGAATTTCCTCCACAAGGTTTTAAATAAAGGCATAATTACTTTGACCAGCAGAGAGCAGCAATGATATACTTTATAAGGACTTGAGCCAGCCCTTGCAAAATCCTATTACTGGCACGAGTGATAGATAATATTGTGTATGATTTTCTTGATTTATGGGAAAACATCCATTGAAATTAAAGCAACAATAGGAAAAATATTAACCCATTTAATTATTTTATAGAAACTCTTAATTTAAAATACTTTCCTTTTAATTTCTTGTCTATATGAAAGTTACAAAGATTTATGACTTGAACTGTGTGTAAGTCACCCTTGTTCTTAGCTGGTGATTGTCTTCACATTGATCTGAAAATTTGCTCTGGAGTTTCTCTGATTGTGTTGTGCATTGTCTGTATTTTAATCTAACAGTTAAATTTCAGCCCCATAAATGGCAATAGGAGGTTTTTTTCCCACTGATTTACAGGAAGGGTTTCAACATTTTTGTGACATATAAAAAAATTCATATAAAGAGATTAATAAGATGAGGTGAAAAATTCTAACTATGTATTTTAGTTTTCTTTTTCTGGCTGTTCACAAAGATACTTGTGCAATTTTACAGTCACTGCATTGGTAGGATGAGAACCTCTGTTAGAGTGTTCTAACAATAATCTCTGTTAGAGATTTATATTTCCTGTTCTGGCTCTATGGGTCTTCCATGTTTGATTGTGTAGCAGTACTCCAGAACAGATTAAAACAACCCTTTTTCCTAAGCTTTTTGCTTTACCCTAAAATGAAAAAAAAAAAAGAAAAAGAGAAATTTAACCTTCCATCCTCTACTGGGACTACTTTGCAAAGTAGGAAAGAGTATTAACAATGCCACTGCTGTCATTTTTTGAAAGAAAGTGGGATTTCTGTTGATTGTTCTGGTGTTGTCTATATGTTCTGTATACATTAGCATTTTAGCTCAAATCAGGACAGTGGTTCAAGAGTGAACCTTCTATTCCTGCTACCACATGGATTGAGTCTTACTTTCATAGCCACATTGCTCCCAGAGTGTGTATAAAAAAAAAATACGTGTTCCTGACACTAATGAATATTCAGTTCTGGGAAAAGTTGCATGTAGTTCAGAGTAAAAATCCTGTCAAACATAAGAATTAAGTTGTACCTAGGAACAACTTCTCCTTGCCATCCACACCCACCCATGCTGCACCAAGCCGAGGCCACTCTCGGTAAGGGAGTGCAGGCTGCTTCATGCTCACAAGTGTCAGAGGAGCTTGGGTGGCAGCAACACTCCTCTGCCTAGACTGAGTCACCTCTCTGTTACTGCCTGAATACTGATGTGCAGGAAACTCGGAGGTCTAGATTAGAAATGCTGCTTGAATTCAGGTTACAATGTTGGAGAGCCGTAATACAATGTGAATGGCACTAGCTCTCTCCTTTTGTGATGGTTAGCTTGTATGAAGTTCCCTTTTCTTCAGTGCTTCTATTGCAAAGTAGGAGCAATTGTGTCATAAAGATTTTAGAAAAGTAAATTTGGTGATGTTTATGAATCACTGAGGTCATATCGTGATGAACTCTACACAAACTAATGAGAGAAACATTGCTCTCCTCCTTCAGAGCAGGTCTTACATAGTGCAACAAATTAGTTGTAAGAGCATAGACTGGATAAACATGGGGAAAGAAAATATAATACAGCTCTTCATTTAATGAGTACCATCCTTTCTGTAAATGTAATGAAAAAGGTCTTAAAAGAAAATAATGAAATCTTGTAATTAAAGATTGTATCAGCACTCATATGCCCAAAGCACTTTGCTTTAGACTTCTGTGGGAGATTTAATTTTGACATTTCATCACATAATGAAATGATACTGCAACCTATGTATTATTCTTTAAACATATTGTTTTACTGCAATGCATGTAAATTAGGGGTGGAAGAGTTTTAATTTTGATTAAATTATAATTCTTGCTATTTATTTATATTTAATTATTTGGAGTGTTCTTAAAAACCAAAAAAGAACCATTTCATGAATCAGCTGTCCATTCATCTTAACGTATTATTAAATATAAGGATATTCCTGTCATTGGCATAACTATTGTCACAGAAGTATTTATATTGAACCAATGATACATTCTTGCTTTACTAGGCAGAATACACTGATAGAATGAGCTACAGTCCCAGACAAGGGGAGATTACAGCATTTACATTTAGCAAGTAAAAACTGTAGAAAAGGGGACATTAAAAATAGAGGCTAGTGAAAAAAAACAGGTGCATACAAATGTCATGTTCATTCTGAAAGTGGATTTCCATTAATTAATTGTGTTTCAAGACAGAGTTCTGTGCATAAAGACTTAGCTATATAGGATTTAATGAAGGAAAAAAAAAGATGAACAAGGATGTTAAATATTGGATAAGGGGAAGAGTATGGTGGGCGTGGGCCACCAGACAGAGAATGAAAGAGGGAATGGAAGCAGATAGTCCTCACCACAAAGAGTTAGCAGGGAAAAGGTTATTCTTCACATCTATTGTAAACTTAATTTTGTGTATGGTTTTTTACTTTCTGGACTCTTCAAGCTTTGATTAACATTTTGGTTTTTTTTCAAATTCATAAATACAGAGTCTAAAAATAAAATTCTCTTAAAACAAGAGGTTAAAATGCCCACATTTGCAAGATGCCCACTAGTGCAAGATTCTGCATGCATTTTTTTTGCACACCCCCAGCATGATATGAATAGCAATACAGATGAGGGGATGATTAAACATGGAACCACCTTTTTTACCTTCTCAATTTTGATGTTTTTTCAGGTATTATTTAAATAAATAGGCCTGTTGCCTGTATCATTTCAATTTCTGCCTTGCCAGGGTACCAGAGCACTGGGACTACCGTGGACAGTCTTGTTGTGCCGATCGTGCTACCCTGCACATCCCCCAGCTGATTGCTGCCTTGTGGAGACCTCACTAGTGTCTGCTTCAGGCAGCTTTGAAAACCTCCCCTATGTTTCAGACAGAGCAGTTTTTTAAATTATTTTTGTTGATTATTATTCTTACCAAATGAGCCTGTTGAGGAGGTGATAGGCAGAGAGACACCAGTGGTCATAAGCAGAGATTGCCAAAGTACTACATGTGGCTTTCTCAGCATGAATGAAATCATTACTGATTTATCACCTAAAATGAGCTTTCTTCACACCCAGTGTCAAGGCCCTGACTGCCCCAGACTGCCCTGTCTTTTCCTTGTTTCTCTGCTTTTTCACCTAGCTGGACACCTATGAGGTTTACCCAGAAATGGAATGTCTGCCTTCAGTGAGGTGTTGTGAGCCTGCTTTTTGTGCAGATACTCTGAAGCAATTCAATCATGTCTAAATCTAGATTCTGAGAAATTAAATCTATGAAAACTGCCCTGGAAGTCAGGAATTCTATTACTTTGGGTCAGAGATCAACATGTCATTTTTTAGTAGGATATTTTTTAAAGACATTAGTGGTTTGTTTGTATCTGTTCTATTTGAAGTAACTTCACATCACGACCTCCATTGTCCATGTGTTCATGTGTGCTTTACAGATTTTTTTCTAATACTAGTTAATACTTTTTTCAAATGCATTACTAGAAAGAGAACAGTGAGGATAACCTTGATAATACTTTGCATCTACTTTCTGAAACACATTGCTCATTATAATTCGTATCTGTATTAATTTTAATGGATGCGATTATGTTAACTATAATTAATGGTGGATTGTGTGCTTCTTATTAGTTGCGCATATTTAAAATAAATATTGCTATAATATTGTAAATAAACCATGAATTTTTGTACTCTCCATGGGGTTGCCCACAAATAGTGTTGCTTTTAGATTACTTTTCACACATATTGAGAAATGTATAAGAATGTATAATGTTGATAAATATATAAAAATAATACTATAATTACTGTCCTTCTGAATAACTTAAAACTTTTTCTAATGCTTATACTTTTTCTTAATCTGCCTTCACAAACTGACTTTGCCATTTGTTTTTATTTCATGTTATAGTTCTTCCTTGCAGCTCTTCATAATGCAAAAGAATGAGCAAACCACCATGATTTACTTTAATCTTTAGCCTATTAAATCTTGCACTTGAAGGTCAAATTTAAGTAGAGACAAATCTATGTTTCTTTAATAAACTTTAATTCTACAAACAAAATGTGATTGAAACTAAATTGTAGTAGGATTTCATTTTAGAATTTCTTTCTTCTTTATCTGGTAAATATTGGTTGAAGGGAGGATAATGAGAATTTGAACTTACTTGTTCCCTAGTGTACAGGCATCGTTTTCATATGGCTTTGTTAGAATGTTACAAGAAGATACTTGGTGAAAATAGTAAAGCTATGAGATTGTAGCAGGAAAATAAGAAAGTCAGTGAAAGGTAATAGAAATTATTAGCAGCACAGGAAAGGTTTCAGTATAAAGGAAGATGTGAAGAAACATGCTGTTTACTGTATTTAAACTTGAAAAAAGGAAACTTTCCAAGATGTAAATTTTTAAATCAAGAATTCATTCCTTTCTAGGAAATCTGAATGGGAATTTTAAGTTTAATTTTAAAAGGACTGGATGTATTGAATTATGTGTTAAGAAAACCCAACAGAATTATAAGTGATAGCTGCAATGAGAAAACTGTGGAGGAAAAAACCCAACCCTACCAATAATGCTTTTCAAAGAAATTTCTATGTTATAAGTAGGATATGGGAAAAAATAATACAGAAAAGTTCAGAGAAGGCTTTGAAAAGCTTTTAAACACTTCTAGTATAAGCATCTAGGAATATTCTTGGACCTAACTATTTATATTTTTAAGTCATAGACATCAGTGGGAATCCATTAGACCAATATTGAATATTTTTGGAACAAAAATGCTGTAAGCATGTCCAATGAAATTTAATAATCTCAATGTTACTAGAAACTTCCATGTATTGAAAGGAAGAAGAGAATTTTTTCCTCTGTTACTGTTACGATCTAATGACTTATTTTATCAGTGATAATTTAGCGGGGAAAAATGCAAATGTTGCTCTGAAAAAATCTTTTCCTTTGTGTTCTATGAAGCAGACAATGCTGAGAGTCAACAAGTCTGTCAGAGTACAACTGGGGGCACCTGCTTCCTAATTCATGGTTTTGTCTGGGCTGCACCTGGGCTGGGGTTTGTGGCTCACAGGTCTGCTGTGGTGGCTTGGGGATCCCAGCTGTCTGCAGGGGACAGACTGCCTTCAGCCAGGCACAGTGCTGTACAGAGGCAGGAAAGAGTCCTTCAGTGTCAGAGGTGAGTGGAACTGGTTATTTTTCAGTCTGTGGCTGGACCAGTGGTTGTGGTGCTAGAAGTTGTCATGTTTTGGAAAAATGGATTAAATAGGCTTGAATTTTTTGCTGTGGAGGAAAAGATGAGACTCTACAGCTCTCAAATCTAGCTCCTTATTAGTATGCATTAGGTGAGGGTGGGATGGGCTAAGTGTCCCATGGGAAATAAAAGTAATCTCTGTATTACCTTCTAATAGAGCAGTTTATATAAATATGTATTATATGGTTCAGCTATTTAGGCTGCAGCCATCTGTATGGCATCTTGATAATGCCTTGGGCCCCAAGGAAAGGTAGGATTGGAAATATTTTCAGTGCTTGGTGTTGAACTGTTCAGCTAGACTTTGTCTCAGCTTAGTGAACCTGTCTAAATGTTCAGTGTGATTCTCTGGCTTTGTGTGAGTTGTCTTGGTGGATACAAAGGCAACTCGGGTTTAAAAACCTTCCCCTGGTCTCAAAATGCACCAGATGCTGAATACAAAATAAATATGGGTTTGAGTACTCTGGCTCCAGAAGAAATATATTCAGTAGTTTAATATAGGGAAATGTTTTGAGTTATTGTGGCAGAGAAACCATTTGGTGAAAAGGAAGTGAAGTTGTCAATTCAGAAACAAGGCTCATATAGAGAGTGTTGATGGTGGAGGTGTGGGGGGAAGGAAGAATAACTTACTCTGCTCCACTGTGTATGTGTAAACTAGAAATACTCCAAGAATTTTCTTCTTTACTTGATTTTTTCTAGTTTTTCTACTTTTTTCTAGTTCTGAAGGTGAAATCTTAAATCTCTTTAATGGCATGTACAAGCTTCTATCCTGCTTCAATGTGTTAAAATATCAGAATATTTGTTTACATGCTCAGGCTGCTCTAATTAAATTTAAATCTGCTTTAACAGGATTTAATTGGAGTAGAGCAAATGTTCTGCAGACAATAGCTTTTTGTATTGTTTATATTGTTTTGGTTAGTATATAGCCTTAAGCTATAAACAGATTATGTCTTCTTAAATTGTCAGTTTCAGCTAAGATTTTATCTGGGGTTGAGTATGCTTTTTATTATATTGTAACTGCCAATTAAAAAGCATGCTTAGATTAAGTAACATTGTTTGAGAAGCATTTTAAATACATTTCATTACATTGTCACTTCCATAAGTGTTCCATATGTGACTAGTCATCTGGGAGAAGTCATTATATACAGGATAAGAAGAATTTCTTATATGCCAGCCTTGACACATTTTATGTTAAAATTGTTTCAATCTTGTGTACTAAACTGGATTTACACGATGAACAAGTTTTTCGATGTCTTGTACCTTGTATGTAATGAAAGGTTAAAATTTCTTTTGCTAGAATTATCAGATCAAAGGGCTAGAAGAAAGTGTATCTATTTCCTCTTTTTTTTTTTTTTTTTTCCAAGAAGGTGTGCAAGGTTGTCTGTCAAGAGTGCAGCAAAGAGTTGGCAGTGGTTCTGAGATGGACACTATGTAACAGAAAGTAGCAGCCTCAGAATTTCTGATTTTGACTGTTTAATTATGAATGAAAATCTAGGGTTTGTTTCTTTTTTCCCCTAGTAAAAAGGTATGGTTTGTGAAGAATAAAAAAAGACTTCTAGCTCAGATTTAAAGGAAAAAAGACCAGACTATATGTGATTTGAACATCAGGGCTGTTTCTATGCTGCTTAATCAATGTAGAGTTTTAGAATCCCATAAAAATGTCTTGCCTAATGTCAAGATGCATCTAGCTGCCTGTAAACCTCCAAGATGTGCAACATTCATAACAAAAAGAAACAAGAATTATAGCATGTTATGGAATATGCAAAGTCATATAGGATCTGACAATTTAGGCTGGGATGTTAATTTTTACTAATTCATTGTCTCTTTTGAGCAAGTTACACTCTTCCTTCATATAAGAAAAGCCTAAAATATGCTTATTTTCCTCTTTGGAAAAATTACTCCAAGATTAGACCTTCTTTTTTAAAGAATTATTTAACATAACAGATACACAGAGAATAATGCATTGCAACCCCAACAATTGGTCTGATCCTTTGAAAGGATGATCAGTGGTTTTGCATTCCAGATCAGATGGAAACAGTGCAGTTTATTTGACATTCTTTGTTATTTAACTGCAGTTTAATGATCTTGTGGGGCTTATTGTTGTGTTCCCAGAACTATTTACTAAGGCTTTGGATCACCTTAGAAAATTGTTAAACTGTTTTAAAGTTAGTAAAATATTAATAGTTAAACATTCTCATCATGTGTGTCAGTGCTGGGCTTGTGGCCCTGTTGTTCAGGTGTGCAACTCTTATTGTCTTTCACAATTAATGATTTCTCTGTTGATCACTCAGGGTGTATAAAAATCCCTAAATACTCAATGAAGTAAATATTGAGCAATGTCACAACTTCATGTTAGTTTTGTAGCCCTGCATTGCCCTTAAGAAAAATCAGACAGCAGTTCTGCTACATAATGCATAGGCACGTCCAGCTGCAGTGTCCAAAGTTGTGTGACCATGTCCTGCTTCTAGACCTTTCTGAGAGCAAGGTGCACTTCCCCCTGGGCTCCCTGTCTTCCCCTGACTGAACGGGTATCAGAGCTACAGCTGTCTCTTTCTTCTGAATAAATCCCCTCAATCCTCTTGGATACCCACAGAAAAATAAGAATAAACTTTCTCTTTAGTTTTGACTTCTTTTTTTTTTTGTCAAGTACACACACATGCATCGTGTGAAAAATTGTCTACAGAAGCAATATAGTGTTTTAAAATTTGAGAATGCAGAAATAAAAGAGTAGAGATAAGTGGTTGTTACAGTTACAGAGATCTTAAAACTTCTTAACTTTATTTTACCTTTCAGTGAAATGTTATAAACTGGCTTGAGATGAAACAAATGGAGTCCTTTAAAGACCTTATTGAGCTGAAAGCTGGAGAGAGACTTTTTTCAAGGGTATGTAGTTCTAGAACAAGGGATAATGGCTGAAAGAAAGGAATTTTATATTAGGTACATGCAGGAAAGTCTTCACCCTGATGGACGTGAGGCAGTGGAACAGGCTGCCTAGAGAAGTTATAGCTGCCCCAATCCTGGAAATGTTCAAGGCTGGGTTGGATTGAGCAATCTGGTCTAGTGGAAGGTGTCCATATCCATGGCAGAGGGGAGGGAAATGCATGATCTTGAAGGTCACTTCCAACCCAAGGCATTCTGTGATTCTATAGAATTGATGCAAGTTTTCAATAGACTTGTGAACCTGTTGCTGCCAGAATTTTTCTTTTTTTCCTCACTATTTAACCTAAAGATTTTTCCTGCATAAATTTGTCATTCCTGGATTCACAGTGTTTGGCTATGATGGGAGAACTGGCTTATTTCATGACTCCTTGTTTTGCTTCCAGATTGAAAAGTGTGTTTATCTCTGTAGATAACAGGCTGATGCTTATCATCTATTATTAAAACTTGTTCCTTGATTTTTCAGTTGCAGTTCTTAGCTGAAAGTTGTTCTCAAGATGACCATAAAATATGTTATGAAAAAAATACATGTAAATTTTTGTGGATTTTTTTCATCAGTCAAATTTAACCTGAGGTCTCTTTGGCCACTGAACTTGAAATGAGGATAATAATAGTCCCTGTGACAAGTGGCATGGTAAATAATTAATAAAAGTGCCTATAACTTACTGATTGTCTTTTGAAAACAAAGATGTATTGGAAATTGAAATATGTTGCAATATATTTCTCTCCAACATACTGAACATGAAGTGAGACACATGCAAGACGAGAGTAATCTAAAATTTGTCTTCTAATACTCAGCTAGAAATGCAGGGGTTTTTTAATGTAGAGAACAATACATATTTAATACTCTCCTTTTCATAATTAATGTTTTTCTTTATGAAGAGGTTGTGATTTCCCCAGCCTTCCTCAATTCTTTTGACTTTCTGGAAGTAACCGTAGAGTATTACTACAGTTTTGGTTTAGAACATCAGAAGTCTGTGGCTGGAGTCATGGTCAAGAAAAGCAGACAGGATTATTGTTTAGTTTCAAGGCTGGTGTACAGTACTTGTGCAGAGGAGTATCAAGAATAATACCTATTTTTCAGAACCTTGCTTGCTCACAGTTCAACACTTTCTCCCTTGGTTATGTGTTTTCCTTATCCTGGATTAATTTAATAGCTCACACTGTAGATGGGTTCCCAGAACCTAAATCAAGTTTCCTTTACTGAAAGGTAAACCAATTACTTCTCACAGTACTTAAGATGTGGAAACCAGCTTGAATACTGTTCCCATATATCTTTTCCCTTTTTCTGTCCTTAAGCCCAGCCCTCATCACAAATCATATTTTCTAAGATTACTAATCTTGTTGTCATACTCTCAGCTTGGCCTAATTTTATCTCTGTCTTTATTTGACTAAAACTTGTCAGAGTAATCCAGTGGGGGATTCTCCCACAGCTCATCACAGCTGTCAGAGCAGGGCCAGTTTGTGCAATGCATAGTTCAATGTGCTTATTGGAACATTCTCTGCAGTACTGCTGCTTGGCCTTTAATTTCCTTGTCTATTTTTCCTTAAATATCTATGTTATGAAGGATTTTTTTTATGTTTTGCCCTTTGAATATCAAGTATAAAACTTTCTTGGAGAAGATTTTGTGGTGAAATGATAGGGAATCAGAAATAGCATTTTTAGGTATTTTTTTTGTTGTTTTTCCCAAAATATGTAATTTTCTAAGACACTACTAAACATTCCATTTTATGGATTGATGTAAAAATAGAGTAGAAAACAGAATAAAAATTACGTTGACAATACCAAAAATATTATGAGGGAAAAATCATCCCAAATAAGAGTAATAAAACCACAGGATTAATAAATTAATGGTTAGTTTTATTTTCATTTATTTTATAGCCATTTTTTTATATTTGTATTTGCAGGAAATTCAGTTGAGGATATGTTTCAACATATCACAGCATACTTTTTTTAGTAGGATTTATTGCACTTATTTTTAGGGGACTTTTTAGTTATTCTCAGTGACTGACTCATTTCAGTGTACATGCCAAAACTCCTCTGTCAGTCATGTGCTTGTGTGAGTCCTCCAATCTGAACTCTCCCCCTCTACTGAGTCTTCTGTTGAAATGGCTCTAAAATCTGTCCAGTAGACTCTTCAGTGGAGTCTTTTTAAATGTATATTCAAAAATGTAAGGGTTTCTTTTATAGTCAAGCAGAGATGAGACTCTTGCCTACTGTAGCAAGGCCTGTTGCAATAGCACAGTGAAGTGATTTTTTTCTTTTCCTCCTCCCCACCCCCTTTGTGTTGATAGTTAAATAAGTTTACAATCAGGTGTGCACCAGAGCTAATAACAGAGAGCAGGTAGGGTCACACAGGGAGAAGAGAGGGAGGAATGGCAATAGCTTTTTTGCAGCAGTGAACCACTTAATCAGCTCTTTGGCAGTGCAGACACTCTAATTAGTGTCTTGAATTTACACATCAAATTTGTAATGACAACTAAGCTAGGCAATATTGACACTATCCTATAGATCATAAGTGTACTTTCACTCTATCTTATTTTTGACTTGTCACATCTATTTTTGAGTAGAAGGAGAGATGCTTTTGTATTTCAAGAATTGCTTAACCCTTTAGAATACTTTACCGGAAGACAAATCCAAGGGAAAAGATCAGATTAGAAAGGTGAAGTCATAAACCAAGTAAAAGCTGGCTGTTTTCCCTGTAGGAAATTTGGAGCTGGTAAAGAGATCATCTAAAAATATGAAAATTTGATGAAAAGCTTAAGATGAAAAGGTCAGACTGAGACTACAGATATGACCTGACTACAAGTGTTATCTGCCTTTTCCACAAGGGGATCCTAGTTTTCTCAGTTACCTAAATATATCTTTTCTGCATCTTGAAATTAAGCTTGCAAGAATCTTTAACCTTTACCACCCTATTGTGAACACATAGTGAATAGAAAACAATTGTTTAATGTATCTTTCAGTCCTGGTTTTACCTTTCCTTTAATTCAGGAATATTGGGGGGTTCTGGGAAAATGTCTGGAATGTTTTCTGCTTATTTTCTCATAAAGTCAGAAGCATTACAGTCTGTGAAAGGTCACAATAGCTGAAACAACTGTATGTACTGCAACCCTCTTTGGAAGCTGCAGCAAAAGAGGAACTGATTTCCTATGTATTTCTTATTTTACTGAATATTCTAACTCCGGCTTTGAAGATACTCTGCAGAACATCTTCAGAGCTCCCCTTTGGGAAGGAAGACCAGTCTTTTGTGTTGTGACTGCATAATATTTGAGTAACCAGCTGGCATGTCTCATGTGACTCCTACTGTATAAATCTGCTTTTATAATCTTTTCATTGTTACCTGTTGTTTTCTGCAAATTTTTAAATCTGCATACGTTTCTCACCATGACTGAATTTTACAGGGTGATGTGCAGCAAATTTAGAGGTGAGTTTGGCCTTAACAGCTGTGCTGGAAAAAGTCATTACCATGGAATCTGTTGTGCTGTTTCACTTGAGAAGTGAACTGTGACTGGTGCTGTGTGCTGTAGCAGAGCAGCTGCCCTGCTGGGGCCAGAATAGCAGCTGTGTCAGTGCTGTGCAGCGTCCAGCTGCAGGAGCAAAACCGATTTGGTTGGTCAAGTGTAACGTCTAAATTGCAATCTCTTTGGACCAGGAATCCTGCACCCTTCCTCTCCCTGTCTAAACATATATATATATATATATATATATATATTGCTGATAATCCCTGTAAGCCTTTGGGTTGCCTGCCATTGGCACAAATGCTCATGAGACCAAGGAAGCCCTAGTGCAAAAGCTGAGGATGTGAAACAGAGGAAATAGCATCTCACAATACAGTCTGCTTATTGAAATACTGCTTTTACCAGCAATGAAGAAACCATGACCCCAGTGGAAATTGGATCTTTACCCAAAACAATGCATTTTATGTTGCAAGATACTTACATCTAAGTAAGGTCCTACACCCCTATTCCATAGAGAATAATAATAATAATAATAATAATTTTTAATTCTTTGCAAAGCCAAGGCAT
The DNA here is from genome assembly GCF_049639895.1 of Pseudopodoces humilis. Classification (NCBI taxonomy): domain Eukaryota; kingdom Metazoa; phylum Chordata; class Aves; order Passeriformes; family Paridae; genus Pseudopodoces; species Pseudopodoces humilis. Next base: position 16,876,309 of record NC_142205.1, on the reverse strand, counting down.
TGCATACATGCATATTCCATTCAACAGCCACTCCATACGTTTATTGTAACATTCAGGAAACTACTGAGAAGTAAATAGTGATTCTACCTGGTTAACCCTTGAGGGTACTTCAAACTGATGTAACTCATGTCAGGATAGGAGTCTTTCGGGAGTATCAGATTCATTTGATTCTTTGATATTACAACCAGCTATGGAAATGTAGGTGCATAATTTATGTTACAGCTTGAATATCTCCCAGAAACCTCACAACTGGCACTTGAAAGTCATTAATCACCATAAAAGTTATCAGAAAATCCCTGAAATCTGACACGTTGTGCGTCAAGAGTAGTTTATTTGTCAGCCCAGGTGAGTCCCTTGTATGTGCTCAGCATTGCAGTGTACCAGGGGAAGCAAGAGTGTATTCATTCCTGAGCAGAAATGTGAGGAGAAAGTTCTGAAGTGCTGAGCTGGAATAGCTATTTTGGGTGCTTTAAGAGCAGCTTAATTGATTACACTGCTTGCTCAGGGAAACTGCACTTGAGCAAAAGAAATAGAAAGGTGGTTTGTGTCCTTTCGATCAGGATTATTGTTTTGGCCAGAATACTGTCTGGGATTTTAGATTAAAGGAAAACAATGCTTCAATATTTTAATCTTTATTAATGTTATGTAATTTGTTCTTCTCTTGACCCCCAAGATTGATGTAGAATGTGGTGATTTGGGATGTAATTAGATAATTTTTAATACATTGATTTATCAAGTCAATCTTCTATTGTGACCTTAATTATTCAATTTTGGTTAACTAATACAAATGTTATAATAGCTTTTTTTATACTGATACTTGATTGCTTATTAGTTTTCAGAAAATCCTTGAAAAAGAACCTGGTAATTGCAAGATAAGTCACTAACATAAAAAATTTAAAATATGTTAAACAAAATTCTTATTGGCCACAAAGATTTCTTGCCTAGAGATTTTACCAAGGGAAAACGAAACAAACCAAAGCTCACTTTAGCCTTTTTTCACTTCTAAGTAGGACATTTTAACTTAACCAATGTTACAGATAGAATAACCTCAGACATAATACCAATGAGTTCTGCAGTGTTATATGTAAAAATCCTGGAATTGATAACTAATTCTTCTCAAGTATTTAAATAGTTTATACTCATCTATTAAATATTCTGAAATATTAAAGACTCCTAAGGCTGCGGTTTTGTTTTAATTGCCTCTTTTTGTCCCCATACCACTGTTTTATTATTTGAAATATTCAAGAGATTAGCGGGGCATAAGTTTTTACGTCGCTGAAATATCCTGGTTTGACCTTATTCAGAGATGATTATGTCTTCCTACTACACAGCTCAGTCCATAAAATTCCCCTTGAAAGTTTTGCGTGCTTTGTCTTCAGATTTACTGACTACTACTGTAAGAACTCCTCAAGGTAAAAGATTTCTCCTTGTCTTAATTTTTTAAAGCATATGATTGATACATTTTTTCAGATAAAAACATAGTATTTCTAAAAAAGTTTGATTACATAGCTGTGACACTTTGTACTCTGCCTCGACTTTCCCATACTGTAGTTTCTATTAAATTTTAATCTTTTCTCTCTAATGAGAAGCTCAATTAACTAATGAAAACATATATATGAATATCTTATGAGTTACTGTCAAGCTCATGCAATATTGATGGTCTAAGCTTTTTGGAATAATGCAATCAGTATAAAACCTTAGAAATAATTTATTTTACAAGTATTTATTCAAAAACTGTCTGAATCATTGTTTAGAGTAATAGTGACAGAAGGAAGAAATCAATTTGTTTATCACAATCCGCTGTTCCTACTGTTGTAGTTGTTACATATTGATGTGCTTAGTTATTGGAATTTGCTGCTGAGTGGAAAACATCATCCTTCAGCCTGTTTGGCTTCCTCCTCTGTCATCCATTCTGTGTAATGCATTCTCACATAGCATGCTAGGATAAACATCTCTAGCATGGGATGTCATAGACTGCGTGCACGTATGGTGACAAAACTTGTGCAGTCTGACAGTGTAGAGCCTTCAGACATATTTTAACATGGAAGCTGAAAACTGCTGTGAAAAATAAGACAGAGGGAATGGGACACTATACTTCAACTTTAAATAACATGGGGTTTTTTCTGATTCTCCCATTTTCCATGTGAAGCCATTGTCTATTAAAAATAGATCTGATCTTTGTAGCTCATGTTTACCAGTTTGGAAAAGACATATGAAAAACCTGTGAAGAAAACACATTTCTTTCTTTTTCTTGTTCCACAAAAATAGAAGTACGTAACCACATCAGATTTCATTCATGCTCTTGTCTTGTTTGATTGTAAAACAAAGGGAAAGGGAATGAATAAAAAGAGATAAGAATAAAAAAATCCTGACTATGACTAGCCAGACAAGGTAAGAATACAAAATGTTATATATTTATTTTCTCTTTTCTTGTGTGCTATCTCACTGTTTTATCTCTCTGGTATATTTACTCAGCTCTTGTTTCTATGTTTTTCTTTTAATGCTACCTCTACAATGCCCTGTTCTAGTCTCCTTTTTCTGAATATAATTCTACCTATTTTGAATGCTTGATTTGCTTATTCAAGTACTCTTCTCTTTGATCATATATAAACTATTTGTTTCCCTTTGTCTCCTTTAAAGTTCCCTGTTGCCATTTCCTTAGTTTCTTCTTCCAGTCATCTGACTGTAGGACTGTTTTCTTTCTCTGGGATAAAGTTTCAATTTGTGCACTCTTTGTGCTGTCAGATACTGAAAAATTAAACTAGCCTGAAGAGTTGTTATAGCACCCAAATCAGTTGGAGGAGCAGTAGATTGTGTAAAGTTATGTTTGTCCTTTCATTATTGTTAAGTAGTCATTTTTATATCATTGTCTTGAGGTCTTAGTCTCTTGTCACATGAAGAATGAAAAAAATACTGGCTTTTATCTCCCAGGATTTCCATGTAACATTATCCAGCCTGTGCAACTCTGATCTCCTGATCCATTTTCTTAGATACTACCATAAATATGGACCTTGAGAGTGGGCCAAAGAGAAGCTGAGAGACTTGTTCATGTAGGGAATGTATAGAAAGTGCAGCAGGGAGAAGAGAAAGTACAATGAAGTGCATATTGGTCAAGATGGGCTTCAAAATTGAAGTGAAGATAACAGCTGAAATGGTTACCTGGTAGGGACAGCTTTAACTAGGCATTGCATACCACTGCTTCAGCTAAGTGCAGCACTTGGATAAGGAGTCAACGACAAAGTTTTTCATAGGTTTTTTTACCTATGATATTATTGCTGTCCTTCTGGTTTATGATTTCTTTATTTTGAACTTCCTCTGCAACTGCTGCTCTGCTCCATGTTGGCACATCAGTCTTCTGTACATTTTCTACTATTCCTGTCACAACTGACCTGCAGCTTGTGTGCCCATTGGCCTGCAACTCCCTGACATCTCTGAACATGGCAGAAACCTCCCCCCCTCTAGACACTGTACAGAGGACTGTTAGAGCAGTTCTGCATAGTAGGAAAGCAGAAATAATTCTCTAAGACATATTTGCTTCAGTTACACCACGTTATCCGTTTGAATAGCAACCAAGAGCAGACATAATGTGAACTATGTGCAGTTGCATCACCTAGTGGTCTCTGACTCATTCAGCCATGCTTGAGCCCCTTCAGAGGGGCTCTAGGACAGTGAGAGTGGCCTGAACCATTCTCAACCTGAACCAACAGCAGCCTCGAACCCTTCCTGTGGGTTTGTGCAATCATGTGCTCACAGCGCCAATGGCCATTGTCTGCTGCTCGCAGCTGGAAAACAGCAGTGCTTAAACTCAACTTTCTGAAGTGGCAGCTGTTTAAGAATAGAAGTTGTCTTTTGAGATAGTGAATAAAGAAAAGTAATGCCCAGGATATGCATGATTAATTCAGCCTGAATGAAATATTTTCTCAAATTGCTGCTATTGAATGCAGATAGTGATATCTGTAGCTGTAGAAACTGCAAACTATGCTGGCATCAGAGAAGAGAAGGAAGATTATATGGGGAAAGCGTGAACCTTATACTGCAGCCTTCCTGATTTTTTCTTGACTTAGTGGACATTGAAGATGTTTTGGGGTAGAACAGGCTTTTCTCATACCAGCTCAGACCTTGGAGGAAAAATGCCAAGGATACCTGTGAACTTCCTCAGGCTACTGGTCAGCTATTGTGTATTTTAATGACAAGAAAAAAAGATAGACAGTAATCAACCTGGGCAGGGAAATCCATTAATAATTCTAACAGGCCACCTACAGGTTTCCTTAAAAAAAAAAGTGTAAAAATTGGAAGAAATAGGAGATTAAGATCTGTACGGACATGGACTGATTAATTGCACACCAAACATCAGGTTTTCTTTTTCTTAAAATGCTAGCTTTCTCAATTTAAAATATGTCATAATAATTAATGAGAGTGGAGTTCTGTTTTTCTTTCTTTCCCTTTATCATAAGAGAACATGATATATGATATATTCATTCTGCCTCTGTGTTTATTATTTCAATTTTGGAACATCCATATCTCTCTCCAGTTCTAGTTCTCAAATAGTGCCGTTTAGTAATGTGAAAAAGTTTCCATTTGCCCTTCACAACTCAGTGAGCTGTAAATACTGAAGTAATTGAGCCACCCACATCCTAGTCTGCAGGTGATACGAGTGATGTATTTTATTAGCATTTAATTAAATTGCAAATGTTAAACTAAACTGTGAAATTGTTGGCAAAAGTTGAATAACTGGATTAAATGACACTATTTTTTAAAATAAAATGATCATTGAGTAATCTGGAAAAATATATTTTTTCAACTCTCTTGAAGCAATTTACCTATGCTCTGCTGCTTTTAAAAAAGTCCCTCAGCATACTGAAGTTTGAGGCTGTTGCAACATTAATTTCACACCTTCCTAGTTTAGGTTAATGACTTTGGATTTTAACAATGAAGATTAAATGAATCTCATTCAGTCTGTAGTAGTAAAGAGATAATATACACTTGAAACAATCACAGATGACTAAAATTAAGTTTTATATTATTGCATTAAGGATTTAATAAGTTCCATTTATGCAAACTTCATTGTCTCAGTTTGGGGAAAACTGAATGATTTGATTTATTCCCATTCGCTTATTTGGATGTGTGCCTGAAGACGCGTAATTATGCAAAAGTCATTTGATATGACTTTGTTTGGGACTAAGTATTTCCAGTTAAAATTTATAGCCATCAGTGGAGCATGCTGGCTACTGCAAGGAATGCTGCAGCCAGCTGGAAAGAGGAGTATTTTGATAGGAAATGGGAAGCAGGAGGGTTCCAACATCTCATTTTTCATTTGAAGGATGAAACAAAAACAGTGCAGAAAAATACAAATTTTCTGGTTACAAAATAAGAAGGAGCTAAAGAGTAGGAGAGGAAGTGGGTTACCATCCAGAATTATTTTTTATTTACTAGGATTACAAAGATAGCCAAGAACAAAAGCACATCTCTTTGGGAGTAAGGAGGATCAAACAATTACTGCAACTGCAATTCTTCTAAGCTGAAAGCTTGTCCTCAGTTTCAATAGGTAGTGTTTCCCAAGTATTAAGTTAAATATTTGAGGATTATTTCTTTTAAATCAGGCAGATGCTCCACTGAAGATAATTTTCCATTAAAATAATTTCTTTGGGGTTTTATCTTTTTTTGCTAAAGCTTTTTTTTTTTTAAGTTAAAAAAAGTATCAGTTGCATGCTTATTGGGCAAAGTCAATGTTCTAAATGACACTGAATGGTAGGAAATTGCAGTGTGAATTTTATATTTGTATATTTTCAACTGTTTTAAGAAGTGGAGTATTTAAGTTTGTTCTCTTCTCTCTGGATAACTGGAATGAGTTTCTTTTTGTTTACTTACTCAGAATTTTCATGTGCTCACCTGACTTTTAACTAGTATTAATGAGGTGTTCTGCACATATGTAAATGAAGGCGTAGCAAAAACAAAAAAAATGCTTTTTCTTTCAGCACTTCTACAAAACAGCTCCCTAATGCTGTCTGTATCTGGAGAAGACAAATGGAAACTCCAAATACCTTATAGAATGAAGTTTCAAACTGCAGTAGTGTGCAAATCTGTGCTATATGGTAGAATTTCAGTGAGACAGAGATTCTCTGGGAAATGACTGTAATTATTGTGTGCTTTCTTGTACTAACCATGAGATGTCTGGATATTCTTAAGAATAACTCTACAACGTACCAGGTTGCACTATTGACATACCCAAGAGTCACAGTTTTTAAACAAGTGTCAGCATATGAAAGAAGTGCAGTTAATGTTAGCAGAAACAAGGTTAATTTCTTGTTGGGGCTTAGTCACTCAAAGTAAGACATATTTAATCTTTTCTCTCATTTCATACTTTCTTACAAGAGATGTCAATGAGCTTGCTAATGATAATAAATTTCCTTTTAGGTATTTAGGGTTTTTTTTGTGAAGCTGCAGTTATACAATATGGTATTTAGATTATTCTCTAACTGAACAGAAACTGCAGAGGGAAAAAAAGATAACAAGATTAGTGATAACTCTAATCCAACAAGAGACCTGGGCACATACAGATTAGTCTGTGCAAAACTCAAGTTCTAAGCCTTGCATGTGGGCTTGACGTGTCACCTTAGGCAAGGTGACTGGCTGCATGTGGATAATCACACACACAATTTTAATTTTTTTAATGACATGCAGAATGTTTATGGGTCTCATTTTTAGATCTGTAATGCTACCCATTAGATGCTTTATAGTGTCAGTTGGAGATGAGAGGCAGTTCAAATTGAGACCTGGCATTTTTTCTATTTCAGGCTATGGGTACATCTGTACAAATAATATATTGCCCAGTTGTACTGTGTATGCCATGGAATCTCCTGCATCGCACAGATGCTTAAAGTGGGGTTGGCAATAAAGTGGTTTGTTGGTACAACACAAACTGTCAGACTTGCTAGACCAGGAGAAGAAGGATGAACAAAGACACGTTGCTGGTCTAGTGAACATGCCACTAAAACGGCAGGAAGAGCACTGGGTGTTTGCATATTCCAGATTACCTATTTCTAAGGAGTCCTCGTTAATTTTATTGAACTGACACCTGTTTGTCAGGTAAAAAAGAGAAGAAAACATCCTGGACTTCTTTCCTCAGACCTTGCTAGGGTAGGCCACACCAGAGATGGATGTTCTGACTCAAAATCTGTTGAGGAGAGAGAAGAGATACTTGTCTATTTAGTAGATCCTGGACTGAATTCTAAATGAAGCAACAAATAAGCCTCAAAGTTCATTAATTCTGATTTACTTAGTGACTTTTACTTTTTTTTTCTCTCTCTTCCTTTTTTTTTTTTTCTAATAAATGTATTTGTTAATTAATAATTTGACTTAGATCAGCTAGCTTTATAAAGATTGTTGAAAAGCTTTTGGAGAGTAATGTCAACGTATGTTTTCTTATAACAATAAAGGCAGTGGCAAAGTAAAGCATACTTCTTGTTTTCTGAATAAATGTCTATATAGTATATATAGTATATATACTAGTATATATACTATATATACTAGTATATATATATACTATATAGATTGTAGTTGTCATGCTTCTGTTGAGGGTAGCTGTTACTATTAGTTGCTTTTAGTTTCTACTTAGATTAATACGCTAGTCAGAAAGTATATGTAAAATTCCTGCAAGTATTGTTTACTTGGAAGGCCAGGTTCTTAAATTTTAGCAGCTACTGCAGTATTGAAAAAACTCAGAGTACAGAATCTTTCTAATAATGGTCATTATTCTGGATACCACATTTATAGCTTATTTGGTGGTGGTGTTTGTTCACATCCTCAAAGATGAAACAAGCTAGATCATCCCATGAAGTAAGCACAAAGCATTTTGAAACTCAATTTGCATCTAAATTTTAGAACTTCATATTTTCTTAAATCATTAGCTAGCTCCTTTTTCTGTAAGCTTGTTTACATTTTTGAAATTACTTAAGATTCAAAAGAGAAAATCTCAGTGGTACTCAAGTTTTTCAAGGAATTATCATTGTTTATGAGTTAATAAAAATTACTTAGCATAGCTCAAGGCTAGTACTAAGAAGATTTCTGTGCATTCTAACAGACAGGTAACTCTGAAAATTGCAAAATCCATTTTAACTACTGTGATAAAATGGGAAGTAATAACTGAGTTGCAACCAATGATCCCTGTGCTTTTCACAGCTTCTTGCTGTTAAACTATTACTAAATCAGTTTCCTCAAAATCCAGTAATAGACATCAACAAAATAGACGAGTGAAGGGTGACTTGGGAAGTGCACTGGATGAAGATTTATGTGCAGTTACAATTATTTGTGAACAAAATAGAGAGGTTTTCTTGAAAGGGGATGCAACGCTGTGGGTAGCAAATCCTGCTCAACTTTAAAGAAAGGGTTCTGACTTACCTGGGATAGACTGTTAGAGCCAGACATTGTAAATTTTAGCTCTTTCAGTCTTGGATTAGGAATTAAGTAAAGGATTGGGGAAAACCTTAGGAAAATACATAACTTTCTGTCAGTATGTGCTTTTTCAGTGCTTTCAGTAAAAATAGGTGAAAAGCTATTTCACTCTGGCTTTGGATTTTCAAAATTTACAGCCCTAAGGAATCACCTTGGATTTACTGGTGTATTGATGCAATGTGGCATCCAAGTTTATGTTCTAAGTAAAAGACCTATTCATGAACTCCTGACTGCAGAACCTTTAAATACCTACTCTATTATTTAAAGTAAAGGTTTCTTTATGTTTCTCTGTCTAGTGGTAGCTACTTTTAAGACTCAGCTTCTGCTTTGTTAAGGACCTTGATACTTTGGTAAGCTGCTTCCCATATGCAAGCCAAATCTGCTGTTTGATCTGCTGTAGCAGGAACAGTTACAGTATAACAGCCAGAAATGATAACTTTTCTTTCAATTACGCATTTTAGAATATATGCTGTTTATCCTATATAGGTTCACAAAGTAGAAACTTTGAAGCAGGGTTTGCTTAAATATTATACCTAGGATAAGTGCTTACATTCTGACTTGTAGCTCTATAGGAAAGTGGTATCCTACATTATCTTTAAAAGTTACCATAAATGCTACGTTGAAGTTTTACTGACCGTAATTTATAAATTTCTCTCAGTGGAAACATATTCCTCTCCTAACACAGTCATCATTCTTCATGTGCCTTTTATTGACTGTAGCAAGGCTCTTAGGAACATGAGATACAGTCAGCAGGCTCTGCTTGAAGGTTTGCTGATGTGCATTGGCAGAATGGTAATTTATTTAGCTGGGCTCTATGTCTAAATGCCACACATAGGCTGTGTGTTTCTGTTACTTGGAAAATGTAAAACTTGCATTGGACAGATGGGAAATTGGCAACCTGGTGCACCCATATAGAGGAACTGAGGGCAGAACTGGTTTCTCCTTCACACAGCTCATTAATTTGTGGGACATGAAAGTACTGTGCTGGGGAAAAGTGACTTTTAGAAAAAAAAAAAAAAAAGGTGGGTTGGATTGCACTTCATTCCCTGAGCTGCTCTAGGGATAACTGTGTTGTACCTTACATCTAAGCTGCTTGAAAAAAAGTATTTGCTGATGTCACTAAGTGACAGAAAGTGAAGGGCATAAACCTACAAATACCAAGCAAAGGAAATTATTCTCTGCTTTGGTTAACCATTACTATTTAAGAACAGTAATATGCTCTGAATGTGGTTAGTTGGCTGCCCTGCTGTTATACAGTTGCAACATAAACCATCTAAGAAACAAAACCTCAAACTCAAATAACTGTGTTTAAAAAAAATAGATAAAAACATTATAGTTACTTCAATAAATTTTAGACCTTAGAGGGGTAGAAAACTGCAGAAAAGTAAGAAGTTCTTTTAAAACTGTGTTTTGTGTCTTGGCCTGTTGTTTTTGTAAGTAACTGACGTTTTTTTCATCAATGAAATTCTGTGTATTCTGGTTTTGATGTTATTCCAAAACACAGATCAATAAGATCTGATGGGGATTACTGAGGCTCCATCTGTTCTTGCCATGAATAGGAAATACTACAGATGATAGTGTGCAGATGTATCCTGCCTATTACAGTCATGCTCAAAACCATGGTAATATTGGATTGAAAAGGCAAAAACATTTTAGTTCTAAAAAGCTTTCTTCAGTCTTTGCCAGACTGTGTATTTGTCTGACAGACCTCTCAAAATAATTTTACTTTTCCCTAAGAATCTCCAAAATGTGTTAGGTAATTATTTTTTCTGTTCACTTGGGGAAGGAGGGTGTGGGAGTAAGGGGGTGTGTTTTGTGGGGTTTTTTGTTTGCAATTAGCACTGTTCACAGCCCAGATGGAAGGCAGTTTCACATCCAGTCTAGAATAACATATAATATATAAACAACTTAGTGCCTATGAATTTATGCTCACACTTCCTTTTTTTCTGGCCTAATAAATTCTGAAGGGTATTGTGTACCTTGGTTTTGTTTTGTTCTTGGGTGCCTTAGTTGCAGAAAGGAATATGAAGCAAGAAGGGATCCTAAAAATTTGCATTTCAGTATGGCAGGTGCCCTGAAGTGATCCTTGCTTTGCCTGAAATACTGGGTGGGTTAGAAAGCAGGACTCTGTGCTTGAAGTGACTCATAAACTGCAGCAATAGAGACAGAGGAGAGATAGGGACCGCCCTAGTTTCAAAAATGTAGTACCACGATCTTTGTGAGAATGGGTTATTTTGTACAACTTGACAAGCACCATTAGGTACTTCAATTACATGTATTCTGGGGGATTTTATTTTTTGGGGGTGTGTTTGTTTGTTTTTTTAATTTTTTGTTTTTAATTTCACATTTAATACTCAAACTGAGGTGAACTTGACTGAAGTGCATGCTGGAATGACAAGTAGCAGCTACAAGTGAAGCTGCTACTGCAGAGTGGCTGAGATGAAGGATGAGGAAGGCTTTGAAGGATTGGTGTTCCTGCTGAATTTGTAAGACTTGGGGACATAACTTCTGCCCTGCTCTATCTGGGCCTGTGACTGTCGAGTATGTGGCCTGTTTCATACAAGGATCAGAGCCTGTGACAGCTCATTTTGGTTTATGACATGCTGCTTATGGGGCTGGAGGCTGAGAGGTGAATTCAAAGTGGCAGAAGTGTAATGAATATACTTGGACTGCAAGGGAGATGGAGAGCTCTCTCACAGAAGCTAGCACAGCAAAACAGAAAGCAGGAGTGAGAGATGATCAAGAGGGAAAAAAAAATGTGTCTGAGGTAAGTGATTAAGTTGGTACAAGTAATAGGTTAAACTCTCTGTGAGGTCTTATGCTGGGAAGTGATGAAGCTTCAAGACTGTTTTCCAAAAGAACCAGAAAAAAATAAATCCCATATTTTTAAGGAGGAGTTTCTTCATTAAAAGGATTGTTGAGTGTGTGGTGACAATAAACAGTGCTTGCTTTGGTGCTGCATTTTTCTGAAAGTTGAATAGTAGCTTTTAATCTTTTGATGCCAGGGGATTTAACAGTATAAAAGCTGTATTTTACTCCATGAGCAATCATCCCTGACAGAGAATCCCATTATGATGATCGCTTAATTTTTTTTAACACTTTTCTCTTAGAAGAAATGCTTTGCCAAATATTTAGAAATTTCCCATTTAATTTTATAGCTCCCCTTCATCAGGTATGTCCTTCTCTTTTCTCTGGTTTTCAAAAGCAAGGAGGATATACAGTAATACTGAATGATTTTATTTTAGATAAAGTTGATATTTAGTGGTTGTCTGCCTATATCAAAATATAATAATAAATAAAAAGAAAATTCTGGCTCAAACAACTGAACTATTTTTTTGTTTAAGTCCTACTGTTAACATGGAAAAATGTTGATCTGACAGTGATGAAAAGAAAGAATTACACCACAGGAAAAGTTGGCAGCCATCATTCTAATGCTGCCACATGCTGCTTCCTTGAGGCTGTGGGAAGGAGTTTAAACAGTTTGATGGTGATACTTGCAGATTAAAAATCTGTAGATAGATCATATTCAGTACCCTCACTGCTGCTCCTGCAGCTCACATGTGATAGTGTGGGACCACCTAGGCTGCTATTATGGCTCTAAACTTGTTTTCTCTGAACTCTGATACAATAAAGCAACGATACTTGAAGAGTGGTATTCAATCAAGCTCCTAATTTTAATAAACTTCATGCTAAGCATGATGATTTAATAAATTTTATCTGTCCTAAAAGAAAAAATAAATCTGATGCTTAGGACAGATTAGTTTGCAAAATTAAATTACTATTCTGATAGTTTTCAAGCTTCAAGTTCAAAGTTATATAAAACTAGGAACAGCTTTCAGTCTACAGGCATGTCTCTTCCTGACCCAACAAAATGGTAAAGGGGAAATTTAGCTAAGCAAAATAAATTAATAAAGAATTTGGAGGTGCTTTGTATGTTGAAAAGCTAAGATTGTACTTGAATTCTTTTTTCAATGCATTATGGGATTTCAATGCATTATGGGTTGAAACCAAGTTTTCCTAAATTACTGTTTCTTACTATTTAGTTACTGTATAGTTAATTCAGCACTTGAGATAAATAAGAAAGCTTTCCTCTTTCAATGCTGTAAATGGTAAATGTTTCCTGCCATTATGGGGAAGCTCAATTTTTATTTTTTTTGTAATAGTGTTAGGAACAGGATTTTGCAAACAATAAATGCATGCTGTAGCTTCTGTGGATGTGACTGAAAGCATACTAGAGTATGTTCTGAAACAATGATTACAAAATATTACAATTCTTATGTCTTTTGGATAATTTTTAGAGTAAGAAAAAAGGCTATTTTAATGGCAATGTAAGAAGACAAGGAAGTGGGTAATGCAGTTATTTGATACTGCTATTTAAAAACCCTTCAGCTAATGCAAGGTGATATGAATTTTTATATATTTGTATTTGTCCTATGACTTTTGCAGCTTTATTCTTAGCTCAAGATTTGGATCAATTGCATTAAGATCTTGTAATGTTTAAATATTAAAATGGTTTTGGTTTTATTTCTCTTTTTATTCTTAATTGCAGTCTTGCATCTTATATCATGCAGGCTTAAGAAAGAAAAAGCCAGTCTACACTCTATTTCAGTGTCCCATTGTTGGAACCCTGAGCACAAAGTATTTTTACATCCCATTATATGAGTAATGCTCACAGGCAAATGGCATTTGGAGATCTGGCATTGCGTAGATTTTATTTTTTGATGATTCTTGATGGTGCTATTTATAGCTTGTAAAACTATGACCAACTGAGCCACTTGGAAAAGCAAATCTTCCTTTTGTACTGGAGTCTGTACTCCATGCTCTGTTCTGCTCTGTGTTCATTGGAAAGATAAAAATGAGGAAAAGACTGAGCCACAATCTTCTCTTGACTAGCACTGTGGCAATCAATGGATCTACATGATCAATAAAAGGAGTTGACCTTGTTTATTCAGTTAATCAGTATTACAGAATCTTTGCCCATTTTGCTTGTTCATGTAACATTAGCAGTGGACTAAGAATTAAAAGAGCAGAACAACACAAATAAAATATGTGGAGTATTTTTTTTCCCTGAACAGAAAATCTTGTTGGAAACCCTTGTGCATTCTAAAAGTCAGCTTGGCTATTTCTCTGAAGGTGTTTTTGGAGGAATGTAACACAGAGTGAGTAAACATGCTCTGTACTCTTTTTGCTTAGCAGTAGCAAAACCAGGTGCTTCTGCATCACTTGTTAGAAATGTGCATGTGCCCTCACACGTCCTGCAGTTAATAGATAAGCATTGCACTGTTAAGCAGGCTTTATGGAAATATTATGGGAATTTGTAGGGGAAAAAAAAAAGTGGAACAGAAAGCTACCAGTCCATGACCATCGGTCTTCAACATATTGTTCCTGATATTCTGAGAAGAGTCAATAAACTAAAAGCAAAAGCAGACAGAAAAAAAATACTGTCAGAGAAAAGCAGATTGATGTGTTAAAAACTGGTAGACATCAGCTCCTTTGGTACTTGAGAGAAAGGACTAAGCTTGGGAAAATAACCAAGGAAGAAATAAACCCATTTTTAAATTTTCTTTTTCTTAAATTAGAGCAGTGACAAGAAGGGGCTATGAGGTACCAACAGAACCTCTACTTGTAGAGAATAGGAGAGATGTTTTCTGCATTTGATGGTAAGCAAAGTACAAATTTGAACAAAATAATTATATTTAGGTAATGTGCCTTTAGCAAGTGAAAAATATATTCTTTGCTATACTTTAAATTTTCTAACACAAATTTAAGTGTTCTTTTTCAACTACATGATTGATTTATCAACTACTGATTTATGGGAGTGGCAATTACTGTCATCTTTACATGAATTGATAAGAATTTCTTTGCTTTTGTAATTCAGTTTAAAATTTTGGAATATAATTAGCAAGCATCTTTTGCATTTCCAAATATATAAGTATCTTGTCTCATTAATATGTGCTTTTAATCTTGGTCTGTTTTGATCAGGATTCTTTTTAATATTTGGGGGTTTCAGTCACACACTTAGTTCACTCAGCAGCAAATTACTTCATCATGCTACTTTGTGGAATGAAAATTATTCTGTCCATGGATCTTGAACCTCTAGAAGTTCTTTAAATATAATGAAACATTATGTCCCACTATTTTTTTATGCTCCTGTTATCTAGCTGATCTCTAAAGATCATTGTAAAACATGTCATAAAGACAGCTGTAATAAAAAAGAAAAGTGATTGTAAAATTGTTTGAAAATTAGAAGGTTTTTTCCTAACAAAAAGTGCATCTTGGACTATGACCTATCTTATGTAGATTGCAGAAAAGCACAGCTCAGGAATAGGTCTTGGAAACTTTAAAAGGCCATACTTTCTACTGAAGTACTTTGTCAAATTATTCAGATAAACCCTTGATCCTGTAGCTCTTCAGGCAGTAATACAACTGTCACACTCTCCAAGTTAGACTTAAACTTCTAACAGTGCAGCCAGGCATAGAATTCAGCCAGCAGCTCTGTACTTCTGCCCCTTTCTGTCTATAGGTAACTGTATCTGAAGGTGTACTTGCACTTGAAGTATTCTATCAAGAAAATCACAGTTTGGTGGACAATGAGCTGGATAAATAAAAAGCCTATTTGGATCTCTAGGCTTAGTGGATAATGGATTGTGTTCTGCCTGGGGGCTGATGACAGAGAGAGTCAGGAATCTTTCCTGAAACCTGTCCTGTTTCACAGTTCTGTCAATAACCTCCAAAGAAATCTGCTGTCAACAGGATTGCAGGTGATGCCAGAATTGGGAGAGCCACTCTCCAGAGAGAATGGGCCAGCAGGAGTCTCATGAAATGCAGTAAAGAAAAATGTCAAATCCTGTGCTGAAGAAGGAATACGTAGAACAGCTGTACTGGGAGCAGCTGTAGAGCATCTGGGGGTCCTGGTATACAGCAAGCTGAGTGCACTGACTGGTGCATTGCTGTCTTGAGTCTGGGCTGGGAACATTCACAGGAAGGGTCACAGCCAGTGGATAGAGGAACATGAGTGTTACCTTCATTACACTGGATGTGGAGTGCTGCATCCAGTGTTGGGTCCTCTAATACAAGGTACTGACAAACAGAAGTGAGCTTAGTGGAGACTCTTAACCTGCTGGCAAACTGGTGTATTTGTTTCTTTATGTTTTCATAACGTGCAAACTTCTGATAGAATCTAGACTCATTTTGCTAGTACAAAGCAGAAACATATCTTCCTTCTTCACAACCGCCAACATAATTTCCAGTGTCTTGTTTAATACAAATTAATTTTGAAAGTTCTGTTTAAACTTAATTATGTTCATGCTATAAATGTGAGAGAAGATTCTGTTTTTCACTGGGTAAAATGAATTCCATCATTAATTAATTCGCTTCTATTAATTTGGAAGAGGATTTTATGTGCGGTTGTAGGAAAATAGCAAAACGCTTGCTCTTGTCAAGTTTGGCAGTTAATTTAGCAGCCAGCACTTTTTGAGATCAATGGCACTGGATGCTGCCCTTAATTCTCTAGCAGCAACTGACCTCCAACATCCAACCATTACCAGCACCCTTGGTGTCACCTGTGCTTTCTCTGCTGGTGTTTCTTCTGGTAGATCAGAGCTATTCAGAACAGCCCCACTGTCATACTACCTGTGGCACTGGGAAAGCTTTCATAGCCTGAGGGCTGGTGTGGACAGACTGTTCAGAAGCTGTATGCAATAACCCTTCCTTCTCCTGGGCAACGTAGGATATGTTTTGAAGCGTGTCAGCATGCATTCTTGCAAGCTGAGTGTGTGAAGCTGTTCATGTGCTTTGGTTTGACTGAGTGTGAGTTGAAGAGCTGTGTCTGACAGCAGGAGTAGGCAGCAGCTTTGCTTGGCTTGATCAAGAGAGCAAAAAGAGTGGTCTGTGGGTGGCAGAGAATACCAGTGAACTGCAGAGAGGAAAGAATGGTGTTATCTGACAGGCATCTATTCATAATGAGGTGGATGTGATATGGAGTGTTTTGGGGTTTCCTTGGGAAATTTTCTTTGTTCAAAGTGTGCTAGCATTCCTGAGGGTGTTAATGAATTTGCAAGCATAAATTTTTTATGGCCTAAAATACCAATATAAAGAGATTTGATGTAGGATTAATGCTCTGAAGTCTCACCTCTGTATTGTAACAGCAAGAAACTGTATGTGTGCTTTCAATCCTCCATTTTACTTCATATTTTCAGGGCATGTAACCTCATATCTCATACTTTACAAAAAAATAAAGTTCACTTAACTGGTCTGTGACTGTAGGAAGTGTTGCTTCTTAACTACTTTCCATCAATGAACTTTTCTTAAATTTTTCATTCGTCATCATTCTCTGTTTTTGCAGACGTGAGCTGATGAGCTTTCCAGAAAGGGCTCACTTTTTTCCTTCTTCTTTTTTCCCCTAAAAAAATAGGGGTGAGAAGAAGTAGTTTTGGCAGTATGGAAAGGAAGTTCAAACAAGCATCAGGGATTGAAAGGGATGGGCTGCTTTCATAAAAGGAGGTAAGCCAGCAGCTGATGCTGTTCCCAGCACAGGCAGTGCTCTCATGGAATGGATCATGTTCCAACATGGAACAGGGCAGGTGTGCTGATGGAGAAGTCACTGTCAGCCATCCACATGTCACCCAAGAATGTGATGTAATGAGTCAGGTTTAGGAGGTCAATCCAGAAAGTCCAGTCAGGAGCAGAGGGGGGAGAGAGAGAGACATGGATACTTCTAACAGGTTCAAAGGAAATGAGGACAGATATGGGTACACCCATGGTGAACCTCAAGATGCCCAAGCTTGAGCTGAACTGGATGCCCTGGACCCTTGGAATTGGGTAGGACATCCCAGTGAGGCCATCATGACTTAAAGTGCACTTGTGACTCTGGCTATGTGCTGTTAGTTAATCACCCTAATTAGTTAATGTGCTTGGACTATTTAATTTTTTTTTAAAATTGTGAATCTGTAGCTGTGCTGTAGCGTATGTGACAGCACTATGCAGGATGCTGGTTTCACACCCATAACTATGCAAAAGGCTTCAGTGGCTGGCAGGAGTGGCATCGGGTGGTGACGCTCCTGTCCTGCTGTGGCTCCTGCAGTGGCACCTTCAAAGGGAACTGACAAGTTTTGACAAGGAAAACAGGATAACGATGGGAACATGATAAGGTCGAAGCAGAGATGGCAGGTTTGAAAACTTTTTTTAGTTCATAATCCAGCAGAAGGGTTCAGTGGATAGATATGTAGCAAACACAGCCCTTGTCTTGAAAAAATTAAGTCATGATGTACTCAATTAAAGTAACTCAAACTAAAACTATTTTAGTCATGAATGAGTATTGAACGCATAGGAGTATAATGTACTTTCACTAAATGAATTGTACATTTTGGTCATCAGATATTTTGTCTTGGCTTTTCAGCAAGGTTTCCTCTCTATATCATGGTGAAAGAAAAACAATATAGAAATAAAAGCAATGTATATAGTGTATTATCATGAATTTTAGCTAGACTTTTTGGCTACTGTGATACCCAGTTAAAGAAAATTTTATTGACTTACTTTATCCATTCTCTATGAAGACAGATACTCCTGGTGCCTTACACGTTATTGGAGTTGCTCAAAGTAGCTGCCAATTATTTGAAGCCCTGGAAACAATCCTTTAACTTTGCTTGTGTCTGTATAGGTCTTACACAGTGCATGTCTTCCTCCTGCTAGAAAGTCCTCAGATTTACTCTTTATATTATTTTGCTAATATATAGGGTTAATTGGGTCCTTAATGCCTTTTTTTTTTTTTTTATCACAGTAAGTATCAGAAGGAGAGTTATGAGCTATACTTATTTTAGTACCTGGCTTATCATTGGGCATCACTGCTGAGACAGTCTAGGGTTTTGACATGGATTTGTGAGTCTCCTGGTAAGTCATAAAGATCAAGAGAGATTTGTTGTCTTCATTCACACCTTGTCATGACAAGGTTAGGTGTTTCTTTCACATCAGTTAAAAGACCCTATTGCAGCCACTGAAGCTGTCTCCTTTCTTTCCTCACACTTTCAAATCTGTTGTGATAAAAACACATCATTGCAATTTCTTAAAATAATTTCTACTCTTGTTTCAGGCTGATATGGTATGCTTTTCTTTGAGGCAAATTAGTTTATATAGGCAATAAAATTCAAAAGTACTAATACATTCAGATTTATTTTCAACTTTCGGTATCATTTATCGTTACATTTTTAAGTTTCTTTCTTTTACTTATTGAAGTTCTAGTAAACCATATAATCTTTTTGGATACTGCTTTTTCCTCAGAGGATCTTCTTGACAGTTCCCACCACACCAGCCAGTGCTGCAGATCACTATTTGCAAGCTATGCATTCTGCCTGCAGTTGAAAAGGTTTTCAACAGCAAGTTTTCTTTTTAACCTTCTATCAGCAAAATGCTCAAATTTAAAGCATCTTCTCTCAAACAACACTGAGAGAGTGCTACTGGATTGCAAGAAAATCTTTAACAGCATTTCAGTAGTGTTTTCTGTGAAAAAAGTTAATATTTTTGTTTAAATAAGAATTACTGTCTCAAATCACTACACTTCTGAGTAATATTAACCAAAGATGCACCATTAGAAAACAGTGTAATTGAATTGTTTACTGAAAGAAATCATAATGCGGAATAGAGATATGTGCACATTTTTCTCTTGTTCCAGTGGGTGAAAAGATCATTTCCTTTAAAAAGCTGACAGTCCTCTCTAGCAATTCTGTCTGTGTTTTGTAAATCTTATATTTCTTGCTAAAATATCAACACATCTGTAACAGATGTTCTCTGATCAGTCAGATAATTTCTATTTATAGCTGTCTTTTAAAAATATATAAATTATGCAATACACTGGGAGGAAACTATTCTTATCTCATATGAGGATCTGAATTTAAGATGCATATCATAGTGGGCATAGCAAAAGTTCAGGGTGAAAGTAAAGTTTCATTAGGAAATAACTCATAAATTTTGTAGCTGATGAATAACAATACAGTTTCTTTTTTATTAGAATATTAATAGGTAATTGACAGTAACAGCCAAAAGATCATTTAAGAGACAGCTGGAACATTTTGGCATTGTCATTAAATCATTACTACCACGTTGGAAGATAGTAATTTAGATGTTGTTATGGTTGCAATTTATTTCAGGTTTGTCCATATCTGGAGATATAAACTAAATTATAAATTCATAGTATTCAGATTAACTAGCCACCAGGCTTTCATTGATAGCCAAAACTAATTCACACAGCCCGTGCAAGCATGTGTTTTGTTAAGCTGTGTGTTGATGGCCCAATCTTTAACTGCAGTGGGTGAAAACATTAATTCAGTTTAAACAATAGCAAAGTTATTACTCATGCCTCTACGTCCAGGAATTCATATATTTTGAAGATTTTCCTTGAGATATTCAGAAAAATGAAATAAGGAAATAAATGCTCTCAGAGCTGGATTGCTCACACTTGTTAAACTTTAAATCAGAATAACTTTTTGGTCTTTTCTGTCATGTCTCATTTATCATCCTGAACATATCTCTAGTCCTATCTCCAGTTTTGAGGCAATTGAGCAGAGAAGTCATGAGGTTCAAAATGACATTGTCATGATGCGAGCACTGGAACAGGCTCTGAGAAAAAAGCAGTGTTTGAAAACTTTGATTTTTCTAGAGAATGACAAGTCAAGCATACCATACCTGCTGTCAAGAGAGCAGCAATAGCATCAAGCCTGTTCCTCTGCCTCTATTACCCAGCATAAAATCTTAGCAGAACAAGGATGAGCCACACAGGCAGGATATGTCTGAAACAGGAGTAGAAAAGGGTTATGAGTGTTCATATGTCAGCTTACAGCAAGATACCAATCAACTCTTGTAAGAAAAGAATTTAATTATAAGATGCAGATAAACAGCTGAAAAGACCTTTCAAATAGAATTTGTTAATAACAGATTTTTTTCTTGATAAAATATATTACATACTCTCAGGGGCATTTCATTCATTGGTAATTGGTTTTGATACAAAGATGCGGTGGGAATATATAGAACTAATGCATAATTTAAAATATATTTATTTTTTAAGCTGATTTTTCCTACTGCATAAGACAGTGAAATAAAGCTATTTAAAAATGTATGATTATTTATGAAAATCATTAGTATCTGCAGCAGCAGAAAAGACTGCATTGGTTTAAGTATGGATATGCTTCTGCTAAAACAGCTGGGGTTACTGCACTTTATGTGAGTTAATAATGTCTGAATGTACATTGTAATTATATTAGTAATAAGAATATAGAGAAATATATAATCTTTGCATAGTTCCAGGTCAGCTCAATATTTGTAAAGTGAGTGGTCAGGGCAGGATTTTTCTTCACAACCCTGTGGTCAAGTTCTTCACAAGTTGTTGTGAAGTTTCTTCACAACCCTGTGGTTCTGCATTTGATACATTAAATGATTCATAAAATTTAAGGCAGTTTGGCAATATACTTGCTGGAATGGATGAAAGTGAGTATAAAAGAAAGCCACTAAGCCATTATAGAAAATAATCTTTCCTACTATATTGAGTATTGCTGCATTCTGCACTTAAATAACTGTACTAGAAAAAGAAATAATAGCCTAATAACACATGCCAAGATGCATACTAAATGTGCTAGGAGATTGGATATTAATGACTAAAAATTCTAGCTGATTAGACAATTGTCTTTTGAATGTACTTTTGTATGTATCAGCAGCTGTGCCCAGACCTCTGCAAAAATGTTCTTGCTTGGAAGTTGGAGGCCTTACATTAGTATAAACTTGGATCAGACTCTACTTGAGTTGAAGTAAAAGCCAGAGAGTATATCAATATTAACAAGTATTGATATCAGAAATAGCCTGGTAAATTTAAGCTTTCCTTTTGTTTTTTCTTCTGGGAGGGCCAGTAAGAAATCAGTGACCCACCAAAAATGTACTCAATGGTGGAAGTGCCCAAGTCCAGATAACACTCATTTCCCACTGCTTCTGTGGAGTGGGGTGTTCCCATCCCCAGTGGAATACTGAATGCCCTGGGAAAAGCAAAAAATCTCTAGGAGAAAAGCTTGTATTTTTCTTTTTTTTACTTTTTGCATTTCCTGGTGGTCTTCAGTCAGCTATTACTGACTGCCTGGGTGACTGCCCATTTATTAGCAATACAAGCTGGGTATTTCCTAATTTGTATTTAATGCTTGAAACAGCATAGCATCAAAGGATCCATTGGTTTCAACCTCATTGTGATATTCTGTATGCAAGAATAGAACAGAAAAATAAGTTACTCTTTTTCTTATCTTTGTGATAATTAGCAAAAATACCATTCTCAGAAGTGGTATTCAGCACACCTTGCTACATATAGAGGTAGTTTCTTTACTAGCAGGTGGCAGTACCAAACAAAACTTCTTTGCTGTTGCAACACTTACCTAGCAGAATAGATGATTTGGAAATGGTGTAATGCCTTGGCACAATGGTGTAATACTGTTCCACGACTGCACTGCAGCTCTCTTAGCAGAGATTAATGTATACAGGGTAAGATGTAAAACCACACCTGAGTTTTGCTTACTTTGCTTTATTAATTTGAAACAAACCAGATCAGAATAAGGTCTCTTAGCATTTTGTTTACTTCATTAGAGCTGTTTCATTTTCCAGGTAAAGAGAAAACCTTACTTTTTTCTACTAGTTCTATTTGAAGTAAGAGCTTCAGACTCTGTACTACAGTCTTCACTGTGCAGAGCTATGAACACCAACCAGGGCAGTGACAGATAAAACATGGCTGAGAAACTAACAGGATTTAATCTGTCTTTTTGAACAGATTGATTCTTCTTTGTTGCAAAGACACCTTAAGGGAAGAACAGACTTTATGTTATAGGAGGGTCAATACTTGCCCACACTGGCAAATTGTATATTCTGGAGTCAGAGTTTATTCAGAGGAAGAACAGTAGCACATTACTGGAAGAGGATAATGGGGTCAGGAGATTAAGTCTCCTTATGAGGGTGGATCCTGAGTTTCACCAAAGGCTTGTTTTCCCTCTGCAGTGCTAGTAAACAGTGTTAACTCAATGTTGAATGTTTACATGGTCCAATATGTACACACAGATTTTAAGTAGAATAAGTATTACATTTGGGGGATTTGTAAGCTAATTGTCTAGAGACAAAACCTAGGAATTCTGGTAACTAAGAAGAAAGGACTTCTCTTTTAATTTAAGGGTTTTTTTACTTTAAGAGTTTCATCAACTGTCTATCACTGCAGATACTGACAATTGAAGAAGAGACTATTGAAATGGGAGGGATATTCTTCAGTTATACTTAGGAATTCCAGAGGGTGAGCATAACCAATGTTTTTTTAAAATAAAAGTAGGATCACCAGATATTACGAAGTTGCATGATCTTTAATGGTTTGAGCTAGTCCTATGAATTTTTTCAGCTACTTTAAACTGTTTTTCTTTTACTTTCCTGTAGTGCCACATTGTAAAGCATAATAATTTTTTATTTTGCTAACCAGCAGAACTGAACAACAGAATTAAAAATGCACAAGTAGAACCATTGATGTGTCAGCAGTGCTGTCTGATGCGTCCACAGCATACAGAATTGGAAACCAAACTGTTTTTAACTATTAGCATAAAAAGGCTTTAATTGGGGGGATTGTGGTCTGCAAACATATAAAAAAAGAGTAGTGGTAGAAGGAAGAAACAGCAAACACAATGAAGATATCTGCAGCATTAAATTTAGAATCATTGGTATTTGCTATTCATTTGCAGCTTGGGGGAAAATATAAAGAGATTTAACAGATGTAGATAGTAACTCATAGAGTCCTGGAGGCACAGCTAGAATGATTACAGCTGTATGGAAACTGCTGTTCTTAGTTCTGAAGGAAAAGAAAACAATAGATAAAAGATGGCAGACTGATGAAAGTTGTGTAATATTTTATGGACCTAAGTTCCCAAGATATTGCAGTGCAATAACAATATAAATCTTCTTTGGTGCTTTTTCTGCAGTTGACCAGCATTCCAAAAATGAAAGGTGTATTCATTAACTTCTGTTACAATATGTACAAACTGACTCCTAGTTGTGTGCAAGTATTTAGTGCTCGTATTATAAGCATATTTGTTGGTTAACAGCGCTTAGGTCTCCCTTCTCATACACTCATGACATGTTTGTTTCTATATTAAAGGTTATTATGAAGTAGAAGATATTTCCTTGTACTCCACGTGTAAACTTTTTTGTAGAAGATTTTTTTAATTTTTTTTTTACTTACAATGTAGCCTTGAATGGGAGTAAGAGAACCTGTGTCCATGTAAATGCAGCTGCTGAGAGAAATAATGTGATTTCTTCCAGGTCTTAAACATCCTCATGAGTAGTCACAGTTTCTCAAGTGGTTCTCATTCCCCAGCAACCTGGCCTTGAGCACAGGCAACTTAAATTCCTGGCCTGGGGAGGCACTTGACAAATTATTTCATCCTTGAATCAGAGGCACTGCATTAAGGACATGATATTTTCTAAGCATCCACCTTGAAACATGTCTTTTCTAGTTTTCCTGTTTGGTATCCTAACTGTTTATTTGCTATCATATTGTGATCCAATCAGCTTGTTTTAGAAGTTTAAAAAAATATATGCTGGTATAGCTGGATGCATTTTTATTTTAAACATGTTCTTCCTGAGTCTCTAAAGGTAGGATTTAGATGCCAGGTATATATTTACCTACTGTCTACATCCATAGTATGTACTTTCACTGGTGAAATAAAATATTGCCTCTAAATATTCTAGAGGGTTTTGGTTGAAGGACAGAAGTACATTAAGAAATGTAGAAGGTGTACACAAGTTTTGTGGTTCATGCCTGTGTAAACAGACTAAATATTTATGATTCATTAGTAGTTTGAGGCTTTTTCTATCTTGAGTTTTACAGACTTAGCAGTATTTTAACCTTTTTTTGCTGTTTTTCTTAAGCAAAAACCAAAACTACACCACCTTTCCTTTGTGCGCTATCCTAGATATGATTTTAAACATTTAAATTCTAGTACTAGGTTGCAATGTCATGATTTAAGGATATTAGTAATTTTGCCCAAGGGCAAAAGGCTGATTTTAAGAAAATAAGTATTAAAGATAGAAAAATCCTATATCTAATAATGGCAATCAACAACTTTACTAGTGAACTCCATGAGATAAGGATTGATATATGTTGGTATATGTGGCATTTGAGCTTTCTGAAGTATATTGGATGCTACATTTACATATAATGTAAATATCATTACACTAGACAGACAGACATGAACAATGTCTGTTTAAAGGTTGACTTTTCTGTTTGTTAAAATTCAAACACTTGCACAGAAATGTTATTTAAATTGTACAGAGTGAGAAATGGATAAACAACAAAAAAGCCTCCAGATGTGAACCAAGAATTTCCTAAGACAAAATCTCCTTTAAAAAAATGCACACAAACTTGAAAAGGTTTTCTTAATAGTAATTGTTCTCTTACTGCTGTTTTTATGTCATTTTATACATCAGGTTATGATTCTGGCAGAAAAGTTATTTTCAGCATTTATTTTACTGCTGGGCAGCTGATAGCTCAGGGCAGAAAATGAAAACAATAAGGTGAAAGCTAAACTCTCACTCAAAGTGTGGTCAAATTTGAACTAACAAGTATATTGTATCAAATCACTGGGGTTCATGGGCCAAGAATTGCTTCACAGAGAAATGTGCAACTATGACTGGCACCACTGTCCTGGGGTGACTTTATGATACTGGTATCCCCAATCGTCTGGTTTATGTTATATATTAAGTTCTGCACCTTTAAGACTGGCTTTGAGAGCAAGAGAGGGGGAAGAAGAAGCCACAGTTTGTGTTAAGGAAAAACATCACTCCCCCACATCCCGCTCCTGGACTGTGGTGTCTGCAGCACGGACAGACAGCGGGACAGAGCTTCTCTCTGGATTTTAGTTAGTTTTAGCTAGCTGAGGCAGAGGAGTTCCCTAGACCTTTGTTTGTATCTCATTAAAATATATTTATTCTTTGCAAAACAGCTCTTGCTGTAAAATGCTACAGATAGCCCTAAAGCATTAGACATTCCTATGTGTGGTACCTGTGTTTTCTTCCTTTTTTTCAGGGAAGCTGTATTGCAGAGATCATTGAACAAATCATTAAGACTGTGGATAGGGAAGCAGCAGGGGTCTGGCAGCTGAATCTAATACTCTTGAGGGATTCTTCCATGAGTGGGATAGAATTTGCTGTCCTGCCAAATTTTGTCTGAGAATTTCTACTTACTGCTTGTTAGCACAAGGCATGTCCTGAAATATACTGGTTTAACCACCAGGAAGTTTGGAAATGCAGACGTTAGCTGAACACCACTCCTTCATGCCTTGAGTATGTTAATTTTGTTTTCACTGGAGATTGACAGTTGTAGAGAGGCTGAGGTTGTTGTGACTGTTCCTTTACTTCTGTGCTTTGCTTTATTCAACCAGACTTGCTGCTCTATGTCCCTGAAGAACATAAAACTGCCTTAATTTTTTGTCATTCCATCCTTTTATTCTTTTCATCCTTCAGAGATACCCTGCTTAAATAGTACCTTGGAAAAAAATAAGACAATATCTTGAATTATTAAGGAATTTTTTTTGAAAAAAATCTTGAGAAATATGGTTTTTAAACTTAATTATACATAATGTCTTCCAATACAGTCTATTGTATAGTGGGAATGGGGAGAAATTACTGTATTTGTTCATATTGTTTAACTATTTTAACTTTTTTTCTCCAGCTACAATAAAAAGATTTATAGTTCTTAACTTATTAATACCACTGAGAAGCTTTGGGGATCAGTAATTCCCTCACTCTGCTAAAAGAGAAACTCAGTTCAACAAATAAGGCAGCAAGTGTTGCTTAACCTTTATTGCAGTTGCATTCCCTTTCCCCCAAACAATTAAAAGTGAAAGAAAACAATATTCTGGCAGTGAGGGAGCAAGACAGCCACTGCATTCTGTTGGTTTGTGACTCAGAGCAGATACCTCGAGTATCTCTTTTGGTGTGTTAGATGGTGTAATTCACTAGGAAGGAAAAATGTGCTAGACTTGAATGCACCAAGGGAAATTACCAGTTGGCTGAACACCATATAATATAAAATTAACTTATTCCTTCAGTTGGGATCCAAATCAAAATGTAAGGAGTATCTTTCAGAAGTACTAGTTCTGTGAGCATATCCCATATACTTATGTTAAGAAGCTCAAACCAGAACTAATCATAAACCACATTGAACATTCAGAGTTGGACTGAGCTGTGCTGTTTTGCTGCTGCATGTGAGTTTAGGGGCTGTGCATCTCACTGAATCCCACACATAAGAAATGTTGTTGCTGCTTACTGCTGTGTCTCTTTCCACACATCTGGTATGACAGCAAGTTGTGACCACTCCTTGCGATATCTTTGTGCTGATTATGTCAGTTAAAAACCAGCCAGGATTCATTTCCTTACTTGCTTGGTCTTTCAACATCAGAGTCTGGCTTTTGTCCTCCTGAGCCTGCACAGCATTGCCAGTCTCAGGCTACAACCATGAGATCCCAAATGGGGATTTCCCCAGGGAAATGCCCCTCCCCACTAACTTGTCCGGGAAAAGAAAAAATTCCTTAGAGAGAAGTGGAAAAAGCTGTTTATTTAACAGAAATTGAGTAATATTAAATAATAAAACCTCTTGCTGTTCGATGGGATGGCAAGTCTAGGAAGAAAAGTCCTTTTCATGTGGTGTAGCTCGGCTCGCTCAGGTTCTTATCAGTCCCTCCGGCGCTGGAAAGTGCCGAGGCCCAGGCCCCGGTGGGCCACAGGCGTGAGCTCCCGGGGTTTGGTTGGGTGTTCAGTCCAGAGCAGGCTTGCACAGATCCAAGAAAATTGGGAAAAAAACAAACAAAGGTCCAGGGAACTCCTCTGCCTCAGCTAGCTAAAACTAACTAAAAGCCAGAGAGAAGCTCTGTCCCGCTGTCTGTCCGTGCTGCAGACACCACAGTCCAGGAGCGGGATGTGTGGGAGTGATGTTTTTCCTTAACACAAACTGTGGCTTCTTCTTCCCCCTCTCTTGCTCACAAAGCCAGTCTTAAAGGTGCAGAACTTAATATATAACATAAACCAGACGATTGGGGATACCAGTATCATAAAGTCACCCCAGGACAGTACTCCAAAATAAAATGAGCACTGCTTGCAAGGTATTTTTAGGACAAAAGCTCTGATTTTTTGTTTTTTGGTTTTTTTTTTGTCAAGTGGTATTTTGTCTGGGTTAAGATTATCCTTGAAAGGTCACACAGTGTCAGATAAGCACCAAAGCAAGGGCAGAAGTGACAATATGCTAGGGACAGGGCAACAAACTGTCAGACCTGTTCAAGCAGCCTCACAACAGCCTAATTATTCTCAGTGTGCTTCAGTGAAAGACAGCATGTGTCACTGTCCTATGAGCAAGGAATAAGTTTGAAAACACACGTTACCCAAAACAAGCACCAGTTGCGGTGAGGGAATGGGCTGAGGTCTGGGCACACTCCTGGGGTACCTCAACTGAAATTCCAGCTTCTGAAAGTGAAGGGATGCTCAAGTTTATTTGCTTTTGAGGGATAAACAAGACATAATTTTTTTAAATAATTCATATTATTTTCATGAGAAGAGGTTGTTAATGAAATGTTAAGGCTATGGTTGGCCTGTCATTATAGAATGTTGTTCATCACTAATTGAATACCTAAAAACTAGCTACTAAATTTTTTCTATGTGACTCCTTTGCCTAATTAGAATGAGTTCAGAAAAGAACAACAGGATTGGAAGCTACGGACATTGCTTCTGAGCAGATTAAATAAATTAAAACTCAGAGCCTGGTGCACAAATGATTATTGGGGGTTGGGGGTGGAGGAATTTTTCCTGAAGTATTAATGACAATGAAAATATTCTTAATCTTAAAAATGTCTGAGAATTAATTAAAAATTCAGCCAGTTCCAAATCATGTTTATTTATTGGGAGGAAGACATGAAGGCATCTCGTTTATGGAATTTTTTTCCATGAACAGTATGGGTTTTGGTATGGGTTTTGCCATGTGCATGTCAAGAAGCATGTGAAAATTAATTTCTCATGACCCACAAATTCTCTGTACATAATGGAATATCTGCCTATCTAACCTATAAACATGGATAGTATAGAAGGTATGGTAAACCCTGCAAAGCTACTAAAAAAATTTGATCCCTGCAGCAGAACACAATCAAAAGTGGTGTCTGAAGATTTGTTGGAGGTTCAAGATTGTGTGTTTCTGAATTTTGTTGCTTCCCTCATTTCAGCCTCATAATGCTGTGCTTAGTTGGGCGTTATAATGATTCTTCAGGGAATATCTGCAACCTTCCTTTAACTTACTTAAGTGAAAAGTCATTGTAAGCTCATTGCTCCTTTCAGGGTTTGGTTTTATCCTAAAGCTGCTTTCTGATTTACCAGGACAGCAAAGTTGCTGTAGCAGAAAAATTTCCGTTGCATTCTATGGATCCTTAAACATCATTGTAGGTTCATGCATTGGAATAGGGCTGTGAGCCACTGTGTTAGGTGCTGAAAAACATCAAGTTATGCCATTTCTTTCAACCCCTTCCCCATTAGTTTTTTTTTACTATCTCGCTTTTGTGAAATAATGGGAATCCAGCTTACAAAAGCTTTAAATTTCCTGAACTGTATGTACTCCACCTAACTTATACTTTTAATGGCAGAATTAAAAGACTTAAGAAGTCTCTGAGATTGCCAGAGTGAAAGGTCTGAATGAAAATAAAAAAAAAGAAAAAAAATTAAAAAGAGGGAATAGAAAAGGAAAGCTCCTTTACCTTTCAATGTGAAGATTATATGCTTGTATATCCCTGTATCCTCATCCATTTATTTTTCTTTCTACTACTATTTATCAGGACTAACCTGTTTATCAGAAGTCACCTATATCTAGGTGAGTTTCAGGCCCTGCATTGAAGAAAAGAAAAGAAAAATTCTTCAGTATCCATGTTACAACCCACTGGAGAAGGCAAGGATAACCCAAGTTCTTGTTAATAGATTCCTTAGGATTTATTAAAGTGAAACAAAAGTGGATATATATATATATGTATTTATACATAAATGTATGTAGACTTTACTTTAGAACAATTTGACAGCAATGGAAAGCAGCTATGTAGCCATTTTGGTTATTATCTCTGGTAATATTAAATCTTAAAAATAAAATTTAAGAAAATATAGAAGGGAAGAGAATGAAAAAAACGATAAGAGTAGACAGATATTTCCATACCTGGATCCATAAATGAGATTTGATTGTTACAATTTTTATGTCCATTGGTTGAAATGATGGTCCCAGTCTTGATCCACTGGGGGTAGGGGAAGGCTGCAAAACACAAATTTCAGGGCATTAATATACACTCAAGGTCAGGTAGGAATGCTTTGTACTGTGTGATGTAACACTGTGGATCACAGGGCAGTTTGGGAGTCACTGATGGTTTATGACACCTTCTAAGACATGACCGAGCCAGCCCCATCAGAAGGGATGAAAACCCTCAGGACTGTTAATGTCCTGGTACTTCCCTGGAAATGCATTTTCACATCTGAGTCACTTGTGAAAGGGAGGACACTGACATGATAAAAAGCATTATCCCACCTTGCAATATCTTCTCATTACCTGGCTCACCTCTTCTCATATCTGGCTCAAAACCCAGGTTGTTGCTGAGCTAAGGTCAGTTTGTCATGGCCATCCTCCCGTGGTGGGTCTGCACCCCCTCTGCACCTGAGCAGTTACTTTTTGTATGATCAGCAAAGCATTCTGCTCTTTTTGCAAAAGGTCATTAGTTTTGAGTTGTTAGCCATTAACAATCCAGTCTCTTGCAAGGTGATGTAGACTAATTCTGAATATTGTATCATTCAGAATGGCAACCACATGTTAGAGGTCTGTAGTCAAACCTGTGCATATTTCAAATGCAGTACAAGTGTATAAGTGTATGGAGCTAAGGGACCAAATCAGGATTACAGCAGTTTCCTTAATGTGCTGCAAACATGTAATAGCTCATCTTTACAGGACAGCTACACTCATTTTTTAACAAGTACATCAAATGTAGAAATATGTCAGTCTCTTCAGCCTTCATTTATAATACTTTCTGGTTACTATGGTGAACTACAGTGCTTCATCTTTGGAAAAGCCAAGGAGAGAAATAGAACCATTATTGTATGTGGGTTATTTTATATTAGAGAAAGGTGCAGTACAAAAAAAGAGCCGCACAGTAGTGATGTTCTAATGATTGTGGTTAATAATACATTTATATTTTCCTTTGGTTTAGTTGCTAACCATTCATTGAACCATAGAGAGCCAGAAACACCTGTTTTGAAACAAAGGTGTTGCAGCGGATAGGTTGACAATTTTAAATTGATGGATGGGTTAGAGGCTTGGATGATGAATATTCCTGTTTGTTAGTAGAATATTAGCTTTTATTACTGGCATACATGGTTCATTTATTTTCTCATTCATCACCACAGAAAACACCTTTCCTTTCTTTAGGAACTCATCTGAGGCCATAAAACTGCACAGCCCATAAATACATGGCTTCCTAGATGTGTGGGCAAGTATAGAGTGGATATAGTCATAACTTGGCTAACAGAAAATGACTGGATATGGAGCTGTGAATGCTGCTACTCTGTTCCATCATTTCTACCAGCTTGATCTGTCAGTCTCACAGTAGTTTTTTATTCGCATGAAATATAGTGAATAAAGTGATTGATAATGGTGTCCTCTTGCTTCAATGTATAATTACAAAGATACTAGTGAAAGAAGAAGCTCAGAAAGTCAGAAATTACCATGTTTGTTCCAAATGTGAAAAGGCTGAAGAAGACAAGGGTTGTACAGGCAAAAAATTGTGTTTTCTTATAAGCAGGAAAAGCATATCTTAGAGGAAGGTGGGTCCCTACAGCTAAGTAGTTAGGTGTGATTGGCCCTTAGTAGTTCCATTATACTGCACTTCTGTGCAGATGTACTTTTGTGCTTACAAATTTGGTAGTGGCCATTTCTGCTGCAGTAAATATGATTTCAATATTAAAAAAACAAAAAAAACCAGGTCTGTAGACTGAAGACACAGTTGCATAATTTAGGGATAATTTCATTTGTCAGACAAGACAGTGGGCTTTGCAGTAAAACAAACCAGAATTTGATTACTGTTACTAAATGTAATTTAACCTCATTTAGGAAACATATAGCTGCTCTGTAATCCTTTGCTAAAGCTTAATAAATTAAAATGCTACTGTTGCTCCCTTGGAAATTCCATCTAATTTTCAAACCATTTGTACACTAAGTATTTTATACATATTTGTATAACATGCTGTATCAATTAGAGTTTTTGACAAATAAATCCACCTGTGTTATGAGGGGAGTTGGCAATGTTTTTCTTGTGGGATTCCTTTCAGCTCCTGTTTTCAGATCAGTAATGGCAGCAGTCCTTTGATATTGATCAAAGCAAGAACAAAAGCTTAGAAGCGAGTCATAAGGTAAAAAGAGGAAAAAAGAAACAAAATCCCACGCCACAACCTAGAACATTTATACAGCTATAACTACAATATTATATTAGTGTAATTTACTTCTGAGTATGAGACCAAAGCTTTAGAAGCTTGGATATCATATTTTCTTCCTTGATTACAAACCAGTGAAATTTATCTTGCCTGTACAGATGTTGAATTTTTCCTTTCTCAGCTGTATTCACTTACAGTCATTAAAATCTAGGGCTTTTTTACTCAGTGTAAATATTAAAGATGATATATGAAACCTGACAATTTTAATCTTGCATAATTACACTCTACCTTGCTCTTCTAGCTACCAAAAATTTCCCTGCAATTCTGTCTTGATAAGTAATCTGCTGGTGCAGTATTGGGCCTAAGCAGCTGCAGCGCTGGTGAGATGAACAGTGTGATTCCATACATTACCTTCATTTTTCTAAACATTTATGGAAGTTGCATGATGGTCTGTGATTAGCTGTAGCAGCCTACAAAGGAGGTATTACATTCAAAATTATTCTACCCTGAGAATAATTCTTGAAAAGATATGTGTAAATTAATTTCTTCTCCTGGTTCTTGAAATGCTTTCTAGTGGACATAGTTTTCTTCTGTAGATTGAAGATAGAAACTTTTCTGTGTAGAAAATTGCTGTTTATTGCCCGTGAGTGAATTTCTCACTGGCTAACTAATAGGAGGATTAAATTAATTATCCACCAGATAACTTGCCTAATAAACTTGGATTTGGCATGAAGAAGAAGCTGAAGTTCTTCCATTTGTCTGACCTGTTTGTAGGTGCCCTTTCTGTGTTTATTTGACCATTTCATTCTCTTTCGGCTGTCTAGCATGTCCCTATGGAAGAAGAGAGTACAGAAAGAAGGGCAGCTAATTAATACTCCCAAATTTTGTTTCTATTTCTAACTCATCCGCAGTTTCCCTTTTCAGATACGTTGGGGGAAAATATCAAATAGAGTCTAATGAACTATTACTCCCAGCCAATTAAGACACACACACACACACACACACACACATAAATTAACTGCAATACTGTACAGATTTTAACACCTAGGAAGGCAGTAAAATTCAAGTAAATTAACAAACAGTAATACATCCTAGCCTTGAAAACTGTTCAGTTTTGGTCAGCCCCATTGTACATTAGACAACAGCAAATCCAGGATGTCTGCACAGATATAAAACTCATTCTCAGTGTAAAGAGAAAAGTCTGAAATGACTAATACTGTTTACAAGCAGATGTTAAAAAGAAAATATAGAGAAAAGACAATAAACACATGAATGTATTAGGAATCCGATAGATTTTCTGTAGGAGTCAGAAGAAATTTGAAAAGATGAAGAGTTTATAACTTCCATTAAAAATTTCTTGTAAACATTAAAATAAAAGGTATTTAAGAGAATTAAGGGAATTAAAAGAAAACACTTGCCATTTTACTGTGCTAATTACGCTGACAGATATAATCCAAAACCAAGTGCTGACTGGGATTAGTATAAAATAAGTATGATAATACCAGATAATTTTGAAAGGACTGGATGACCATATTAAATTTTAGGGAAATTTTGTATCCTTATATGCTAGTAATTAAATTCTTATTATTTCAGTATTTTTAGAATTTAAAATTGTTTTATGC
The DNA here is from genome assembly GCF_049639895.1 of Pseudopodoces humilis. Classification (NCBI taxonomy): domain Eukaryota; kingdom Metazoa; phylum Chordata; class Aves; order Passeriformes; family Paridae; genus Pseudopodoces; species Pseudopodoces humilis. Next base: position 16,842,752 of record NC_142205.1, on the reverse strand, counting down.
CTTAATTGTTCAATTCTTAGCATCCTGTTGTTAAGCATTTGCTACTTCTTTTGATGTGTTAAATTAGAAGGAATTGTTTTTAAATCGCAGATTGTCTCTGTTCATAGTCAACTTTGAAATTAATGAAATTTAATTTCCCATATCTAAGCTTTATAAATTATATTTGTGAATGTTTTTTTTCTTCTTAGGGAAAATGGATGGTATTCTACAAGCATACAGCAATCAGTTGCAAAATGCACTTAGTGCATAGTACACTGTCCTAGAAAAGGTGTCCTTTTCATATTATTTGCGTCCCACACATAAACGTTTCTATTTAAAATGGTTAAAATAGCCAGTAATTAGTTGGGATTGTTTGTGGAAAAATGTTAGGACTCCAGAACTGGATCATTGTAGATGCCACTAATATACACATATCTGCACTGTCCAGTTCAAAACTCACTTGGGATCTGTGCTTCCAGGTAATGTATGTCTTCTGCAGCATGTCAGCAACAGGTTCCTCCTGAATATTTATTTAGGAGAGAAAAATTTGTACTTGTGTTTATGCAGAGGTCCTGAGTTCCAGCTGAAGCTCTCTGCTCAACCAGGCCGGTTGTCTTCCCCTCTGGCTCATCTTTTAGCAGCCTACTCCTGTAACCGTAATATTGCCTCCTTAGGGCACTTCCAGCCTCCCTGGACTCTTCTGCCTTTCAGGACTGCCTCCAAGAGGACTCTCAACCTTATCAAGCCAGTGTCTGTCCAGAAGTCCCAGGTGGCCCTTCTGCTGAGGCCTGTCCAGAGTTTTCTAAGAACTGAAAACCCCATTTCACAATTGCCATCCCTGAGATGGCCTGCAAGCACCCCACTTCTCAGCAGGTCCAGTGAGACATGTCCCCTCCTTAGCTTCCTCATCAGCTGTGCTAGGAAGTCATCTGCCACGCACCAGGAACCTTCCAAACTGTCTGCTCGCTGCTGTGTTGTGTTTCCAGAAGACATTTGGCAAGTTAAAGTTCCCCATGAGAACAAGGGCTGGCAATCACGACAGTTCTCCCAGCTGCTTACAGAACATTTTGCGTGCCTCTTTGTCCTGATTAGGTGATCTGTAGCAGACTCCCACCATGGTATCTGCCCTCCTGGCCTTTCCTCTGATTCTCACCCATAAACACTTCACCCTACTGTCACCATCATTAAACTCTAGATAATCAAGACTCTCCCTAACATACAGGGCAACCCCACTACATCTCCTTCCTTGTCTGCTTCAAATCTTAATGGAGAAGAGTTTAAGGACAGTGGAAGATGCAATGGGATGGGGTAGCTTCGTAACAAATTCTAGTACTTATTTTTTATCCCTCTGTGCAACCTAGTGAAGAATCACAAGGAAGTTTGTGTGAACTTAAATGGATTGTTCGATCACCACCAGAATGCCTTGCAAAGTCAAAAATGAAAGCTGGATTTAGGGAAAGAGAACAAGCTAGAGCAGTCCTTGGATATTATAAGATTTCATCCCCTAGTTTCATTTTTTTAAAATTCTATTTAAAAAATAGATACATTATGGAAAAATTCTTTTTCTTTCAACAGCTTTTAAAATTTGTTTGTACTGTCAATAAAGGCACGACATAAGAATGTGTCAGATAAATATTTGTTTTCAAACTATTGAACAAAATAAGTGTGTGAGAGAAATTGGAGTTTGAATTTAGAAGGATAAGCATACAAAGAGCTGCCATATAACAGAATGTTATATATACATTGATGTATCTGTTACATGTATATAACAGAATGTTATAATCCCCTTATTCAAGATTGATTTAGTTTTCAAATGTTTTGGGGCATAGAATTTTTTTTAAGTTTAACTTCTTCCAGAAGAATTCACATCTCTAAGTAACAGTAATGTTTTAATCTGTTGCATGGTATATTGCAGGAAAGATTTAATGTATCACTTTCTTCTTCTTTCCACAGTTTCTTATCCTTGCTGCTTTACTTTCTAGGGTTAAGGCTTGGAGACTCACAAATTCAGTGTGTGGTTCCCCTAACTTAGAGAACTGCCAGGAAAAACAGCTGGAAAAGTCTATTTATTTTTTAAGGAAGCATTCTTAGAAGTCAGTAACTAGTTACATTAATTCAAGTGGATGTTCTCAGCTAATTTTTTTAAAAATTTAAACATTCTTCTGTAACTCATTTGCTGTGCAGGTAGAATGACCCCTAAAACTAATCAAATTTATAATCTTTCTCCCTTTCATCTTTTTTCAAGAGGTCCAGGCCTTTCTTCTTGTGTGAAAGCAGAAAGCAAATCCCAGGCTGTGTCTGGGACCACTTCTTGCTGGGTGGCTTTCTACAAGTGGGTTGGCACCTTCAGTGGTGGAGTAGAAGCGCTTCTGCTCCCAAGAGTGGGCAGCTCAAAAACACAAGGGAGTCTGAACCTGCTGCATGAAAGGAGAGTGAGGACTGACATATTTCTCCATTTTAATAATTTCCCTGAGACCATTTATTAAGATAAATAAGGCCTCTTTCTGTAGTGTGAGTGTGGCATTATATTATAATTATTGCTTCTGCAATATTGTAAACATTTGCTCATGCTTCATCATTGAAGAAAAGGAACACAAATTTGAGAAAAAGAAAAGCCTAAGTAGGAATAACCTCAAGGAAAAAATAGAAGCCAGAGATGAGAATGAGGTCAAGATTAACATGTCAGAGCCTTAAAAGGAGAAGATGATATCCAGAAATTGTAAAGAGGAAACAAAATGCTACTTTTCTTTTAAGAGGAGAAAACTTAACAGGAAAATGTTAATTCGTTAACATGGAATATGAGGTAAAAAGGATTGACATATTAGGAAGGTGTAAATGTGGGATAGTGTATTTTGTTTGATTTATTTTTACTGTGCTTTCCTCTTAAGATGCTGTTTTAGCTTTACAGGTTAATGGGAAAGTGAACTGACACTCAGATTGAGAGCATATATGAACAATACAGAACTCACAACATTCTGGTATTAAATACCCAGAAGTGTAAAACCAAAGAATATTCTTGCTTATATACTGACTAGATATAACATAAAATTAACTGAAGTACACACATGCATTTTTGACTGAATAAAAATATGTAGATTCTAAAGTTCTGCTTATATTGTCCTTCAATGCATACAGCCTTCAAAGAAAACCAAAAAAAGCTGATAATAAATTGTAGATTACACTTTACTTTCTCTGCATGGTAGGCCATAAACAATACATTGTTAATGTTACAAGTTCTTAAGCTAATATAAAATTATAATGACTTTCTGAACAAAAGTAGAAGTACATGAACTTCTTGAGAGTTAGCAAAATTTTTTTCTAGTCTAAAGAGCTTAGCAACCTGAGTAGTTGATACTGGGCATCATTTGTGTCATTCTTTTTAGTGCTGGAGCATATGTTTTAATGAATAAAAATAATCAGATAATAAAATATTTTTTTCTTAGGCTTCACTTTATTATTCACTTATTGTCATGCCTTGTATAGCAATGGATATGATTTATTTAAATTTTTAGGATGGGCACAAGGGTAATATTTTAGGCATAACCTTGTATGGGTTATGCATGTGCTGCATAAATAGTATTCAGAGAGTATTCTTCACACTGGGTATCCTCTTGGTAATCACATTAATAAACACAGGACAATTAGTTTTATACAGACTGTCTAATAAATCAGCTGGGATTCTTTTTCCCCTGATGTGTAGTCTGGGAAAGATCTTCCCAGGAAAATGCCTAATACCCATTAATGAATATCAGAGTTTAGGGTTCAGCACTTCTAGGTTCATGTCCTGAGGCAAAAAAAGGACTGTTTTGTTTCTTAATCAATAAAGAATACATTCTCCCTGGCTATGGATCAGGGGTTTGGGAAGTGTGTGTCTCCTTGACAGCATTATGTGTTGCTAGCTGGAGGCACTGATCATACTGATGTGTATTTCTTTAATTTCTATTCTCACTTTCAGTGAAGATTTAATTAGACACTGGTGATGCTTAAGAAGAGGAAAGGACAGCGTTTCTCTGATGATTGTTCTCTCTAATGCAGAGGGCGGTAGTTTTCTGACATGCAGCATTTAGCACACGAAAACAGACGTCTGTCGTTAGCAAAGTGTTATTTCTCAAACTTAGCAAAAATTGTGCTAAGGGAAGCTGGGGAAAGGCTGTGAAGCTGGGGAGAATTGCAGCGTCTGGGTCCGGGAGCGCCGGAGCAGAGTGCTGATAGCAGCGTGCTCCCGAGCGCAAGTTTCCAGAGAGCTTTTCCTCTTGGCACTGACACAGCCAAGTGTGCTCCGACACAGATGTTCCTCCAGCAGCTCTCAGTAACGCTGCTCCACGGATACAATGTCATACCCAGAGGTTCGTGGTCCACCTCAGCCTTCTGGGAGGACTGGCTACTGATGAAATCAAATGCTTAGAGAAGCATGAGATGCGGGGCTTTATCTAGTGTTTTATCTCAGCTAGAGTGGCTGCTGAAGTGCCACTGCTTGGTATAGTGGTGCTTTACACCACCGCAAATTTCTTCAAAGCAAACTCTTGGTAAAATCCTTTCATTTCCCTCTGATTGCAAACCGGTGTGAAGACTGGAATGATTTGCCTTTTGGAAGAATGTTGACTCTCGAGTGGGAGTCGGAGGGACTACAAACAGTGGGTATTGTTGTGATTATATTTGCATCTCTGAAGCTGCTTCATTTGCTGGGACTGATTGATTTTTCAGAAGGTAAAGTGGTCACTCACAGTTTGTGCTGTTTGTAGGTTTGGTGTCTGATCTGCTAAAATAGAGCATCAGCTATAAAAGCTGTGAATTGAAAAAAAGGAAAGTAACAGACTAAAAACCCTGGTTTGCTTCTGTTGCTTTTGTTTTGTTATTGAAAACAGAAGTAGATGCTAGCATATGATTTTTATTTTACAATGAATTTATGACTGTGAGAAGATGTTCATTAAAAAAAACTAAAATAGTGAACATAGCACCTGTCAGTTGCCTTTGAAAGCTGTTCAGTGCTACTGAACTTGATAGATTTTGGTTCAGATCGTGTTTACAAAAGGCTTTGCTCTGCTGATTTATGATGCAATTAGAGTTTTCTCCTGTATAAGTATCTGTGTTTTAAAAGTCTGTTTCCTAGATAAATGCAATACACTGTTATTACAAGATGAGCTCTAGGATCAAGCCTGCTCTACATCTTTTAAAAAAAGGCATAGATGCCAACATTAAACGTGTGTATTTAAAATATGTATCATTAATATATGTTTTAAAATTCCTGTTGCTTGCTCAAAATCTCGTCTGCTGTCTACTATATGGGTCATATCATTTCATCTGCTCCCAAAGAGGGCTTCACATTAATTTATTCTGACTTTTATTTCTATACAAAGTGAGGGTTTATTCACATTTTATAGAAATGAGCTATTTCAGGACAGTTATTAAAGAGATTTTTTGCTGTCAACTTTTCAAGTTTCTCACAAAATGTCTACTCAGTCACTGAAGCCCTTGTTCAAGAAATACTTGCTTTTGTCATTATGTTTGCTCAGTCCAAACCAATCCTTTTTGCTGGGTAACTGCCTTCAGTCAAAATCAGACAGCCAAGGGGAGCACTCTAGTTTTCTGAAACATTAACTTTTCATCACAGAATAGGATCTTTGATGGATGTAGATTCACATAATCACCTCATAAAATTGTTCAGAGTGCTGATAAAATTTGAAATATGTAGCACTTATATAGTTACTGAACCTCAGAAATAAATCATCTTTCAAACTGTATGTGGTGAGAATATATATTTGCTTTGTTACTATATAATGTATTGGTTATGGAATTACTTTTTCAGTTCTAAACAATGGATGATTTACCCCTCATAGCAGTGCTTACCTTTGGATTTTTTATACTCTGGATGTGAAACATTTGTGACATGTAAAAAAATCATTGTGGTTATAGATTAGCTTCAGTTTTATATACATATGGTAACAAACAGAGAAAAAAGATTGAAATACAATACTGCTTTTTTATTAGCATATGTAGAGTTTGATAATTTTCCTGATTTCTCACTGGTATTGCCATTAAGGCTGTGGGAAAAGGTTTACGTGATTTCAGCTCTATTAAATCACTGTTTGAAAAAACCTCTCTGGTAGAAATTACACTGATTTTAATAATAATCATGAGTTCAAGATGGTATATCCATTGAAGTATACCTTTTTGTTCTAATGTACCTATTAGTATCACAGCATTTCCTCACATGATAATAATTTCACTCAAAAGTACCTAGCAACATAAACCAATGCCTAAATGTAAAAAGATTAAACTTTGTTGATTTATTGATAATTGTGGTGTAATTCCAGTGACTTGAGGGATTTCCAGGTCCCCTGAGGCTGATATGTGCTAATCAACTCTTCCATGTTTGGGCACCACCACTACATAAAACAAGAATTCTGTCCCAAATGGTTAAGGAATATTTTATAGTGTATTCAGAACTAGTGATTATTCACCTACAGAATGCAAGGAAAGGTTTTCTGTTCATATCCAAGGAGGAGCCTATTTAAACTGCCAGCGTTGATCTGGAAACCAAAACAAGCAATGAGTCCTCCCCATCGACCACATGCAGGCTGGTCATGGGTCATATGCTGAAACAAATCTGTTCCCATAGTTAAGCTTTCTGATTCCTTAAAATGCTTGTCTTAACATCCCTGATACATTGACTTATACTGCAAATATCACTGAAAGAAATGACAGCATGCCTGATGTTTGCTATTACAGGGCAGAGAAGACAAAGGACAAATCCTTAGTTGCTAAGTTGCTACAACTCCACTGATTTTAATGCAGTTCTGGTGAAGAAGAGCCTGACTTACCCTCATCTCCATGAGAAAACAGGAGAATCCAGTCAATCTGCTTAGTTTTACTGAATAAACTGAATCACAGAATTAACTGGGTTGGAAGAGACCTTTGACATAATTGAGCCTAACCTATATTACTACAACAATTCACAAAATACACAAAAAAAGTGTTCAACAATTAGCAGGACAGAAAGAAACCGGATTTTATCCTCTGTCCCAAACTAGGGAATGTTATTCTGCTTCATCCATTCTCCATTTTCCAATAAGTAGAAAACAGACCAGAATGAAGATAAAGCTGGCTTCACTGGAGCCAATAAGCTATTCCAGTTAAAAGGACAGAATGGAATCAATACAACTTTTACTAGGAGAGATTGAAACTCCCCTTTCCCTCTCCCTGCATTACTTTGAAAGTGGTTTGACACTGACCATTATCCTCCCTCCAGCTTCCTTGCCTGGAGCTTTTTCTGCTGGGCAGCTTCACTCCAAAGCTTTTCTTTCGTTACTCAAGCTGGAAGGGGAGGAGAGGAGGGAGATCAAACTGAAACAGTGGATTAGAGCAGTGAAGCAACAGGGCCAGGCTTAGAGGGAATTCATCCACCAGAAACTTGGAGAGGAGAGATGGCAAAATGAAGGATTCACTTTACATTTCTGTCCAGAACAGCTGTCAAGTAGTAGGTATGCAGAGAGATTATCCAAATATGTGAGCAACTTTTTAAAAATCAGAGAACTGCAAAAACCAGTCTTTGGAAGGACAAACTCTATGCCTTTTCCTACATCATGCACTGATTTTATCTTGAAATATAATGTCTCCTACAAAAATGTTTTTCTTTTACTTGTGAATAGAATCAGCCATTGTTGCAATCTATTTTATACTCCCTTATTCCTTTCTTATTCCTTACACTAATCTCTAACAGTCCCCAGAGTTTGTTGTTATCTTTCAAATGCTTATTCAGACATAAATGTCATGTTTGGCATGTGAACGTTTTATGAGCTCTATATCTTTTGGTTAGTAGGACTCACTGGTGTCTGATGACTTTAAACTCGATAGACTATTGGTAGGTAAGAATATTTGATCCTTAGTTTCTCCTACAGTGATGCAAAGAAAAGACCAGTTCACTTGCAGTTATCAATAAACATATTTGGCTGCAAATTCAACTTTGTAGGTAAGTAATTTGTTGCTTTAGTTACAAATTGGAAATTGGTTTGGGGGTAAATAAAGGTAGTTTTTAATAGAGGTAGTTTTCTGCCTTAGGATATATTTGCTCTCTGCCGGTACAGAAAGAACTTTTTTTTCTCTCTAACCTAATCTGGATGGACAGAAGTCACCTCCAGTCCAAAAGTCATGTTAGTGAATTTATCTGTTCTGTCACACAGACTGCTAAAATGTGGCCTCTTTCCTAGTTCAGATACTTAAAAGCACAGAGAGGATGTTGGGTCTGTCTGCAGCCATCTGTGTTAACACATTGTTAGTTACCCTTACCCTTAAGATACAGCTCAGCAAAACCAGTAAGTTTAAAATATTGTCTCAAATGTAGTATGACTCTCACCCTTATGATACAGGGGAAGACATCTGCTGAGAAATTCTCTATTGCATCATATTTTCTAAGAAAAATAATTCCAAAAAGCATGGGAGTTTTCTCCTTCTCTGCCTGTGGCTGACATGAATGATCCTAATTTGAATGTCCCCTCCATCCACTGAAAGCTGTGCTACAAGTCCAGCTTCCAACTGACTCTCCTATGCTGCTCCCTCTCCTGTATAACTTCAGCCAAATGGGGTGCAATGTAGCATAATCCCACAATAAACAGGCAAAAATATGCCATGCAGCAGTACATATCCCCTCGGCTTTTGTCAGCAGCTGCTTTTAACACCTGTTCTCAGAAAGATGTTCAGTTAACATGTAGTAAAATGATCACTTCCTACTTGTCTTCTTTCTTCTCCAAACAATGCAGAATTAATGGAACTACTTTATTCTGAGTAACCCAACCCTGCTTGTAAACCTTGACCGACATTTTGGATTCAAGGTCTCTGAAGGAGAGTCAGTCTATTGAAGTATCTATGAAGTGCACCGCAGAGTTACTTTAGAAGACCAGATGTGAAACTGCATTCAGTGCTGCTTTAAATCCAACCTTGATCCAAATAGATGTAAAACTGAGGTGTGAATTTCAATATGCTCATTTATATCATATATTTCTGTATGCTTATGCTGGATGCAAGACAGGCTGTGAAACTTACTGAAACTTGCAACCACTTTAATACTCATCCTCAGGGAAGTTGATGTTCTATTTACTTTTGACCTATCCTCAAAAAGTAGGCTCCTCCAGGCTTGGGAGAATAGTTATGTTTGTAAAACAATGTCTTGATTAACCTTAATGTTATTATATGAAAAGTGAAATTTTTACTTTGTTTTGCTTTCCTTTTAGTTTAGTGGTTTGTCTGCCTAGACCTAATGACATGATACAAAAATGGCATAAAAGTGTAAAGTAATATGGTCAGCAAAGAACAGCAAGGATCATTCTTTAATGTCAAAATGAGAGAAATCAAGCTTTTATCAAAATAGGAATAAAATGGGACAATTTGCATGAAAGTTTTGAGGAAGGGCCTGTAGTTTTATGAAGATCTTTTCATCAACTGCTTTCCATGCTTTCCAATTCTTCAGGGAATTTTAACATCCAGATCAACTAAGTCACTGTGGAAGAGGTCACTTTAGATCCACATCAGTCTGAATTGAAAATCTAGGTGCTGTTTGAAAAATGGTGAAAAAAATTTCTGAGATGTTTACAAATATTTCTGTAAGGATAACATATGTCCTATCTCTTCATGTGGGAGTTCACAGATCCTCTCAGGTTCAGGTCATGCAGGATATTTGCCTTCTAACTTGGGTAGGGCTGCTTTTGGCCACACTCTTCTGGGAGAACCCTTCCCTGCAATCATTAGATTGTCTGCTTTGTACTCTTGATGATTTCTTTTTTTTTCAAGAAAGTACTCATAGTAATTGTCATTTTAAATTGGCTGTGTGCAGGTAGAGAAGTTTCCCCTTGTATTCGTCTTTGCAAAAGCAGAGGTGCTTTTGAGCATCATTTGAAGTTTCTGTAATTCTGAGTATTGATCTTAAGAAGATTATTTATCCAGCTATCTCTTGGCCATTTCTGGCCAAGATTCCAAGATTTGAAAGGAAAGGAGATATTTTCTCCCAGAATATAAATAAAATCACCCAAAAATAAAGGCAGGTGATGTATATTTGATACCTGCAGCAAAGTCTGCATCTAACCACCATATCTCAGAGCATGAATACGAGGAGCTTCCTACAGAATGCCCTGATTAAGCATTTTCCCTGTGCACTCCACCACTGCTCCATATCCAGGCTGCTTTTAAAATGTAGCTGTGGATAAAATAATTCATTTTAAGATGACAAAAATTTTATATGACAAAATTGCTTCTGAAAAATAGCTACACTTCTTGGTCAGCTGAGAATAGGTGTGGAGAGAAAAGCATTGCCTATTCTCTAATGTACTTTAATCCTGAGAATCTAGAAGGCCTTGATGTTGGAATAAGATACTTACAGACATGGATAATCATTGCCTAAAATTCTGTAGAACAAGATTGAATATACACAATGATGGAATGACTAAATGAAACAAAAAAATCATAATAATGTACTTTTTATAAATAATGCAGTCACCTTTAGTGTCTTGAATCTTAAATTATTTGTTCCATGCATTTTTTGATCAGAATTATTTTGCCTTTTATATTAATGAGATATGGGATATACTCAGTGATTTTGTAGGGATTTATGTATCTGATTATGTGTAGACCTATTTGAAATATTGAAATTTACAAAGCATCTGAATCTGTTCAATGTAATGCAAAAATAATAACATAATTTAGAGATATTATGCTATAGTTTTATTGTCTAGCATGCATTTTATCTCATAATAAAAATACTTACAGAATTACCTTGGGGAAAAACTGAAAAAGCAGTCGGAAAGCTCATTTTGCAGTCTTGTCTGTGTATCTGTTTCATGTCACTAGAGCAGTATGAAGAAGCACAAATGAGACCATTCTGTTTATAGAAATGAAATATGCCCTTCCAAAGCCTAGTCAGTGAACTTTTAGATATAGGCCAACAGTAGATTGATTGCACATGTGTATGCATGTATGTCCATTTAATGAAGAAAGAGGAATAATTTAAAATGAAGACTTTGTGTACCAAGTTTTAAAAGTGGGTAACTTTTGACAGATACCTCAAGAAAACATCTATAGCGTGGAAGGTCTGACATAGGTACAGATAGGTCAATTTAGTGTTTCTTCTTAGAAAAAGCCATTACTGATCAATGTCTGTAAATTATGCTACTACTAAATAATATATATTTTTATGTTAAAATGGTAGGATACCATTTTGATTGATTATTTTATAATTGCTTGTAAGTAGATTGATAGATTCCATATGTGCATTTGACCAGTTTTTGAATACATATATATATGTATATATTTATGAAGAGACCTTGTCTATTTCTGATAGATGTTACCCTTATTTTGAGAACATTTTCAGTCTTCCACTAATCACTTAAGAAAGAATAAATTATGTCATATGAACCAAATCCTTTTTTAGAAAACACAGCTTTCATAAATTAAAAGGAAGGATATTGGTGACTGAAATGAGTTAAACCAAAATGAAGTGCAGCAGTTTGGTGACTGTTTTGTGATGCTCCCAAAGGAAGCTTGTTCCTTGCAGCTGAAACTGCTGGGCTTGAAGTGGCAGATTGGAATTTGAGAAATTTGAGAAAATCTAGTTTAAAAGAAAGGGCAAAAAGAGTCTAGTTTGTTTTGTGTTCAACCACCAAATGAGTAAGTAGCAAGGTTAGGAGGGCCTCGATTTTTTATTTTTTTTTTTAATAAAATAGAAAAGTTAGGAAAATAATTCAGCTTGTGAGTTTCAGAGAATTAGATTTCTATATATCATTTGTCAGTGATAGTACATTTGAGCATGTACTCCTGTGCAAGGAGAGGAAATGTAGCATTCCCTGCTCAAAACCAAATTTTATATTAATGAGTGATCTGATGGGATCTCCTTACTAAGCTCTGATTCTTCAGACAGTCGTAGTGACAGAGGGGCCGGTTTCAGCCTAGATGTATCTAAAAAATGCAGCCATAATATTTAACCTGTGTTCTAGCAGTTTGGTCTGTATCCTTCTTGTACTGTAAATACTTTAGATTTCTTTGTTTCTCAGTAAAAGACAGTGTTCTGGGTTTTACATGTCATGATGAAATTTGAGCTAAGGCAAAATTTGTATGTTAACATTTATCTTGCAAAGTTATATTAAGGAAGAAATTATCTGAATTTCTTTCTTTGAGACAGTAACAGAATATCCCACTTGATGTGAAGTAGCACTCCTGGGGAAAGGTATCACTTTCTACAAGTGGTAGAGCAGTGGTATTCTTTATACTGACATACTTACTGCTAGTTACTTTTTATAGGAATACTTGTGATTAATATCCTTCTACTATTGGCTAATCTGCAATCGCCCTGTATTTCTTCTGTAGTTTGAATTGTTTATAAGTTTCTTCATTATTTCCCTATTGTCAGTAACTTCAATTGCATAATTAAAAGAATCACAAATAGATAGATAGCCGGGTTGGCATTCAAGAACTCTCATTGTGATTTCTTTCCTTTTTGACCTTAGAAAATCTAGAAAATGGTGAAAATTATACTGATTAACTCATGGGTTGTTGTGAGAATGAGTAGGTTGAAAAAGTGGCATCCACTGCTAAAGTGGGGAGGCCATATGGTGAGTATTGAGAGACAGACATCAAGAAATTTGCTTAATCTCATTGTCAAAAGCCAGGTTTGAAACTTGGACATGGTGAGTGATAAAAGTTTCAAACTGTTGAGACTTTTAAACCAAAAAATCACTCTGAATCTAGATAGAAAGGAGTCTGCATTAGTCAATATCCAAGACTTCTTATTTTTCACTAGGAATAGCATATATTTTCTTGTTGAGACTGCACATAGTCTCATATTCTGACAAAAAGCAGTTTTAGAATATATTACAGTAAGATTTTGACTGTAGCATATTGAGTACCTTATGTTGTACTCTTATACACTATCTGCAGTTACAAATGCTTCATACTGTGTAGTATTCTTAATTGAAAAATTTGTTTCTTCCTTTTTTATTATGAATAATGTATTTCTTTAAACTCATATGTATATATATGGAGAGAAGTATACACTCCTTTATGAGATACATAGCTCATAGAATGCATTTATATGTATATGCAATAAAGTATGTACGAGAAATAATTTTAGATTTAAATTTATGGTATACTAAGTGTTGGAGTCTGGGATACAGAGTGTGTGCCCTTGTTTCTGATACTCAGTTCTAAGATCGAGAAAAACACTGAATTTCATATAGCATGAAATTCATGAGCATGTTTTCATGGTGATACATGAAAACAGCTGTTAAAGTTAGAAAAAGCTAAAAGTGTGAGTGTGGAGCTTAGAGAGTTTTCTTAAGTCACTGGGTGAAAAAGTTAGTTTAGAAAATAGAAGACAGGATGGAAGATTTAGGGTGTTGTCTCTTGTCCTTCTTCTTTCTTCTTCATGTTCTCCTTCTAGAGGTTTTTAAGTAATAGTAAGGGATTGGTTAGAAAATACCACAGTGCAGCATACAGATAATAGGTCATTAGGTCATTAAAAAAATAATATACGTGTCTATTGTTAATTGGGTAAGAATAAATAAATATTCTTATATAAATATATATAAATATATTTATATAAATATAAAGAATATATAAAGTTAAAAGAACAGTGCTGTTCAGAGCCATTTTGTCCTTTCAAACACAAAGTGAACCACGAGGCCTTGTTGTACCATCAGAAGAAAGAAATGTACAGATTGCAGTGATTTAAACTTGTGCAGCCAGCCTAGAGAGACCTGCCAAGTTTTGTAATGACCTTCTAATAAACACGAGAAACAAGATTCTAATGAGCTCGAGAGTTTTCTCCAAACCTAGAGAACAGAGATAAACAGAGCTCCCCGCAAGGGAAGATCCCAAAAGAATTCAGTCCAAAGGAGACTGAGAAATCCAAGAAAATAAAGAAAAATACAGAAGAAATACAGCAAAATCGGAGAGAGAAAAAAATAATTTTTTAGAGAAAAGTTACACTAAGTGCAGGTAAATGAATTTGCCTTATTTCACAGGCTGAAAACTAAAAAAAAATCTTAGGTGGTTGTTTGAAATATTTGAAATACAGGGCTTGTTTCTCAGTTTTTTACTTGTGTGAATAGTTTTTTAATACAACAAATTTTTAATAAAATATATTTTTAATTTCAGCATAAGATTCTTTTTATTATTAAAGTGTGGTGTTTTCCTGTGGATTCCATTTTCTCACACATAAGAAATAGAATTAATTTTAATTTAAAATTTTAAAATAAACTATAAATAATCTTAAAGATTTTTTTTCTTAGTTTAATGTTGTATATAGTGTTTTTCTTGTTATATTTCAGTAATGATGCACTGAAAATAATTTTTTTGTTATATCTCAGTAATAAGTATATGCCTGACATTGCTTCAGTTCTTTCTCCCTCTGGGCAGTCTTTTGTCCTCATTACTGAAGTCACTAAATGGAGCCAAATCAGTTAACATGGAATAATCATTTTGGGATTGGATTCAGCCCCTGATGCTTGGGTAGATTAGAAAAATGTAACTTTTCTACTTGTTTTTCTCAGTTGAAGAAGTCTAATGAATTGTAGTAAATACAGAGATTTACATACGCCCATCACTTTACTCTCAAAATACTGTGCACAAAGCAGCATTCCAAATATAGCAACCAACACAAAAGTGTAGGCTGTTTTTATAGAAGTAGAGAACCTCAGTGTATTACCAATAAATGGATGCTTCAGTTGTATATCCATATATTACCATGAATTTATGCTTCTAGCTTTTTTCCAAATGGAGACAAAATTGCTGAAAATAATGTTAGTAAAAGCTTTTATTCAGATCTCTTTTATCCATGCCAGGTTAAACTTGTATCTCATAGATGGATGCTTGAATAGGAGTATCTGAAGTATTATAATTAAGTAAAATCCTGAGTAGCAAATTCTTGCTCTTATGAATTTTATTACATGGTGCAATTTTGTGTTATTTGTATAACAAGAGACAGTAGTTGCATCAATTCTTTTGGTTATTATTTTAAAAATTAGATTTTCTGCCTAAAGGCTTTACAGTTCAGGGGTGTTTCTCTTTGTACCACTTCAGAAGCAGCCAGAGAGAAGGCTGGCAACACAGGGAGCAGCAATCTCATTTCAAGTTCTCTGTTGCTGAGAAGGAACAAGTAGCAGCAGGTCAATATTTATGGCAGCTCGTACTTTCTGCACTCTGCATGCCATCCTAACCTGGGATATCTGATGGCAGGGAGAGAGGGGAGATTCAGTGCAATGCCCATGTGAATGGAAAGCAGAGCAGAGTGGATTCTACAATCTTCTGGAGTGTTGGGGATGTGGCAAATGAAATAATATTTATGTGCAGCAATATGACTGAGCATGAGAGTTTATGCTGATAAGTGAACACTTGAAAACCAGCTGGTTTCAAACAAAGAAGCCTGATAATGCAGGACTACTAATGATAATTATGAAGATAAAGATAATAATGAAGATGCTCTGTTTTTTAGAAGACTTGATCTATGAGTTTAGGGTCAGATCTCAGAGGAAACTTTTCAGCAAATTAAGCCACATCAATTCAGTTCCTAGAAATTGATCTTTGTGACTCAGTTTTGACACCTTCATTTGAAAATTTAGTTTAAGCACTAGTGATTCTTTGCATGCTATTTATCCTTAACATAAAATCCTTTCCTTTTGAAGTTTTTTATGGTTTTTAAGTTGTATGATCAATCTCCATGGAGATGAATCCAGACATGTCTAAACCATGTGGTTTGGTGTGGAGTGGAGTGGACTCAGATATCCAGGAAGCTGCCTGGAAAGTACGTTAAATTACTTCACACTGAGAAAACAGTTTTTATAGTCTTGGTTTATGAACAATATCCCTCATTTATGTTTCAATAAAGACTAGTTTTACCCTGCAGGAAGTATGAAGCATTATTTAACACCAACTGATTCACATTGTTTTACTATGGTACTACACAGTTGTACATTTCTGAGGAAAAGTTAACTTTATAATAGTTTTATTACTTTAATCCCATGATAATTGAATTCATAAATTCTTGCTTTGCAATTTATTTGAGATTGGTTAAGAGAGTGTAATTGTAAAAATTGATGAAACCTTGTGCTATCTCTAGCTGGATATTTTAAAAGAAAAGTAATATCATTCATATTTTCTGTTGCTTTCTTTTCAGTTGTGGTCTTTTTGCAAAACATTTTTCTATGATGAAACCTGTTTTAGTTCCTGAAAAATTATATAGAGGATTTTTTTCTATGTCTTCTTGACTCATTATGCAAAGGAGAAAGGAGAAGAAAGTTGACAAGTTAGAATTGAGGTTTTGCTTATTTTTCTTTAATGCTTATGTAGAGAATCTGAAAACACAAACTTTTCATAGAACTAATTTGGGAATTCATGGGGTTCATAGGAATATGAACTGACAGAATATGGTAAGCCTTCACCTGAATTGATGTTTTCTGATTATCTTATTTAATATCCATTTTACTATTTGATAAATATTTTACACTTTAATTGTTTTGTTCATTCCCAATGCTTTCAAGAAAAAAAAAGGAGTAAATTTCTATATTCTTACCCTAAATGTATTCCTTTAATATAAAATTATCCTCTCATCATCCTAGGTAGTTTGCACTTTTCAAGAGTGCATGGAAGGTTTAAAAGCAGACAAAAGTACCAAGTTCTCTTACAGCTGGGATCCAGAGAAACTCAATAGTGGGCACATTCTAACTGAAAGCAGCCATGTGACAGCCCATCTCTTGAAATTTTCACCCATTTCTGTCTGCCTTATTATATTAGGAGGGTGAAAAAATAATTACACTATGCTAGTACATATGTTAAGACACAGAGAGGTGTTTAAGACCTAGAAGAAGTTTGAAGTTGGATATCTGAACTTGCTGTCCTTCTGTAAATCCTGAATTGCACTCTGGTTTTCATACTGCCAGATATATGTGTGTTTCCTCTGGCACATCTTTTCCAATTACTAAACATCCTGTTTCCAAAACATTGCTTTACAATGACAACAGAGGGCAACCTGAGTAATTTGTGTGTATGGTAGTTTCATGATAATTAAAATGGGCTCCAGACTGGGTATGCTTCGGGGAAATCATTAATCTTCCTTGAATTATCATATCATTAAATGTGCAAATGTCCATTAGGTATATGAAATTAATCATGTAACATGATATATTTAACAAATTAACGTGGTCATGCTCTGTGTGTAATGAAGAAGGAAAATACACTACATATTTGCTTTCTGTAGTACTATGATGTGTTCTTGCAATAGATGGGATTTTCTAAAAATTATTTTTGTCTGCAGATAATGTTTTTTTTTTAATTGCAAATTTTCCTGCATACACATCTTCCTAGTTCCCCATCCCCAGAAAGGCTGGTATGTGATCATATTTTTGGATGATTGTTTTGTGGAAGATCAGCCATCACTAAATGCTCAATAACTGTATTTCACTTAGTGTCTGTCAGTTTGTATGTTTGACACCAGTCAGCTCTTTGTCATTCAACAGCAGGATAGAAAGTATCTCTGGAAGTGCTATTTTAAACTAGAATTGAAATCTCAGATTTTTTCACTTCAATCACCACATCTGTCATCCTGCAGTCCTCAGAAATGCCGTGTTTGTCAGTTGGGAGTGAGAGGAGGATGGAAGCAACCTCTGAATAGCTCAGTGTTACCTTATTTCTTGTCCTCTGCGTAAACCAAAATGTTAAAGGCCAAATTGTTATACTAAAGTGAAAGTTAAAATTAACTTTTAAAAATGCATTTCTTGATGTTATGGTAGCAGATAGTGTTTTATTTCAATCAATGAACACAATACCATTTGTTGATGCTACATGTTTCAATTTTTTTCCCTTACCCTCCTAGAAGTAGTAGGACATTAAAAATTAAATAGCAAAAATTAATTCAAACTTTTGGGATTTACAGTCCTTGCTGAAGGGGACAGATTCATGAGTAAGGCTGGGCAGGGATTAACTCAAGTGATTCTCCTTCAAAATTATTATGACTATATGTAAGGTACTGGACTATGAAGCTGTGAATGTGTGATAATGCACTGGAAGTGTAATAAGCTTAAAGAAGGAATGGAGGACCGTTTGTCAAATGTATGTCAAAAATATCACCTGACAGTCCCATAGTTTAAGACTATATTTCAAAAATCTATTTAAAATGAAACTGAGTCAAAATGATCTGAAGGTTGCCTACAGAGCTCTTTAATGGTGATTTATTTTGCGGTTGTATATTGTAATAATGAATAACAAAAACCTTCCTAGAGCACAAATGATCTATTTTTGTTGTAAATGTTAGCCACCAAGACAATATTTGTCCACAAATTCTTGAAACACCACTAGGAACTCTAATTAAAATGGAAGGAATGAAACTATGACTAATTATTCATGTCCACAGCTAAACTAATGGAATTAATTGAAAAATAATGGTAACTGTCAAAGCAAACTAAAAAGGTACAATTTCTGCCGATATTTATTGGGTTAGATCTTCCTGTTTTCTCTGAGTTGGGTACTGCAGTGGTGCTGCCTTGTCTTCTGATAGCTGTGTTCACAGGCTGGATCTACGTGGAGCACTGTCCTCATTTAAAGCTATGTCTTACCTCACTTTAACCTTTATTCTAACACTGGCTCCGTGTGACAAACAGCCTGCCAGACCACTGGCCTGTGAGCAGGGGCTGTGACAGTGCCTGGGATGTTAGCAGGGTATGTTGCTCTGGAGACAGACAACCCTTTTCCTCCCCTTTCCCCATGTGTATTTAAAATACACTCAGTGCTATGTACACATCATCAGCAAAGCAAATTTCAGGCAGCAGAGACTATGAATAATATTTTCAGTGTAATCGAAATGAACTTCAGGCTAAGAAACCTCTTATTATTCCTTCTTCAACAATATTTTAAATTAGGTTAATACACGCCGAGGCATTTTACCTGTCACATTCAAATGAAGGCAGTGAGCCATATGCTGGTTATTTTTCTGAATACCTGTTTCATGTGAAAGCTATTTTTAATAAGAACTCACAGTTGTGACAGTTCACAGTATACATTTATAATGTATAGCTACTCGGGGCTTGTCCTGCATTTTCTGCCAATTTCCATTTCTTCATGAGGAACCATCGAATATAATCTTCATTGTTAAAGCTATCAGGATTTTAGAATACGTAAGAAATTTAGGATATGCCCTCCCTATTGTTACCAGCAAAACAGTGATCTTCAGACAATATGAATAAATTACTGTTTTTCAAAGAGTAGAAAGGTCAGCTTCTACCTCTCTGTTCTTTGCAGAGTGAAATTGTCTGCTTGCTACTGTTAGTTTAATAAGACCTATTAATAATATAGAACTTTTTGTCTAGGAGAAGAAAAAAAATCAAATGTCAAAGGACTTTCAGTCACTTTTTCAGATGATGCACAAATTTATCCATTCACAAAAATTGCATTATGAAAATGAGACACAAAATATTAATTGCCATTTTGTTTTGATTATGTTTTTCATTTTGTTTTTCCTGGTTTTGTTTGCTTGCTGGCACATATATGGTAATTGAAACACATCTTTGGTTTAAGGAAATCCCATAGGCAAACTGCTGCATCACAGTGGCTGACTGTTTTAATAGTTGTGAAGAAATCTACATTTCTGGGCAAATCATTTGTAGTAAAATCGCCTCTAGGCTCGTTCTGCAATCTTTAAACTTTCCTTGATAACATGCTAGCAGAGAAAAATATCTCAGCAAAGTCAAATGGTTTGGGGACCCTCTCTGCCACAAGAAAGAACTGATGTCTCCATTCCCAGGAGAGGAATGGTCTGGAGACCTTATGTAGTATTTGGACTGTTATCTACTGCCCAAAGGAAATTAATATCTCAGAATGATGACTGCTGCATTGAAAGCACATAGAAGCGTGTTTTTCAAGGTTATCTATGAGTTGATTGAGTTGTAGTGCTTTTCATTTATTCAATACTTTATCATTAGGCAACTTCACAGTCTTCTGTGGTAAGGTAATTTTGTATTTGTTGTTTGTTTAAAAAATGAATAATAAAAGTTGCTGACCAAGGCACAAATACTCACTTCCTTTTAAATGCTGATGGATTTACTGGTAATTAGACAGATATAGCTAAAGTTTCTAGTTTATTTATTTCTTGCTGTGAGATATGGATTAGAGCAAGAGCAAAACAGGCTTAAAACTTAAAAAGGAATAAAGAAAGTTTATTAACAAACTACAAGAATAAGAACACCGGAATAAATTTCCAGAAAACCCTTTTATCTCCCACTACTTGACCATTTTTTTTGTACACATGACAACATAGAGACAAAAAACTTTTAGAACTTTGGTGGTTAAAAACAGTCTTTTCATCAGTCTTTGCAGAGAAACAGAAGTTTCTTTCTGCCAATCTATAGAGTTTCTCACAAGAAAACTATTTTTTGTTATAGTTTTCTATTTCTCTAATGCCAGCTGCCCGGAAATCTGTCATCAGAGTTCACTCCTCCCATTTCACATCACTCTGAGGTGTGTATGGGCCATGAGTTTAGGGATGCCATTTTATTCAAAGGCAGAAGTCTTCTTCATCTGTCTCTGTGAGCTTTCCTGGAAAGCAGTTTTCTCTTTGCCCCCCAAAGCTTCAAAATCTTCACTCTACTCATTTCCAGCAACTCACAGTATCACAATTACTCTCTCTTTTTCTCAAAAGTCCACACTTTAAACACTCTATTCCTCCCAATACTCTGTCATGAATTAAAAGAGTCTTTTTAAACTACTATTGTCCATCTCCATAGCTTTAACAGAAAGATATTTCAGCTGTAAAGCACCTCCTTATTCTCTCTTTCCCATTTAAACTTAACTCTTTTCCTCACTGTTTTTGGTAGTTTTATGATGTCTTCTTCATGTTGATTGTCTCTCTCGTTCTCTGTCTTTCTGAGAAAAAGGAGTAATCTGTACATTTTATCCAGGTAATAAAAGAATTAAAAGCTTTAGAAAAACTGCAAGAGTTCATGGTGTCAGGTTTCAGTCCAGCAGCAAAAACTGAGCAGCTCTGCTTTCTTTTCCGCCCCCCCCCCCCCCCACCTTTCGTCCTCTGCGGCCTTATCCGGCCGAGGGAGGGGTGGGGGCGGGAATGGAGGAGGCTACCACAGACCCTCGTTACCTTCTCAAAAGCCGGAAACAAAAGAGGACAAGAGAACTCTGACTGTACTTCTTAAGGGGGTGTTCACAGGTTGAATTCACTTTCTAATGGTCAAGACTGCTGTCAATTTTAGAAATGACTGATAATTGGTCAGGAGAAAAAACTCTCATCAGCCACCAGCAGCCCCAACTTCTCCAGCTCTCAAAGCCACCTTAAAGGTAAAGCCACCCCATGACAAAGATAAATATTGAAAAAGCTGTACAAAATTGCTGAGAGGAAAAGGGATATGAGCTATTCTCCTGAAGCAGTCTGCATTTTTCAGGCCTGGATGATACTCTAGCTACAGCTGCCAAGGTAGAAGTTATTTTGAGTCCCAGGCTTTCAGTTCTTTTCCAAAAAAGAATTTTTTTATCAGTAATATTTGTCAGTGAGCCAGAGAAAGTTCATCTGTTTGAGAGAGAACTCAGTTACCCTCACTCAGGGTCAACTAAACTTTGGAATTTGAGTGTAACCAAAGGTTCCAACCTAACTTACTAAAAGAAGCTTTATCAAGCTTTAGAATGTGAAGCCATCAAAATTCCCTTGTATTTAGACCCTTTTTGATAAACAAGTAGATGTTCCTCATTATTCAGTTTTTCAAAGACAGTAAATTCTATCTTTTATCCTCACAAGTTCCCTGATTGCACTAAAGAGTTGGTGCCTTATATATTTCTAAATGTATTTCCACACGTTACAGGAATCAGTCTAGAAAAGAATAAACCATGACTTGAATTGATGTCTACCTGCCAGCCTTGCAAAATTGTCGGATCTGCACCAATCTGTTATGACTGCAGTGACTGGTGTTAAAGATTGAGAAAGTGTTAGAGACTGATGTAGAGAGATATATTGTATAATTTTCCAGTGTTGTTCTTCCTGTGTACTTAAAAAACCCTTGTTCAAGGAGAAAGGCTGGATGTCAGACTGACATTTTCAGTTGGGACTAGAGTAAGCCAAACATGAAATTGCATATGCTTTTCTGACCAGTTGTTATAAAAATATTTTGCTCAAACTTTTACTGCCAAATGAGACGGTAACATTTCCTGTCCTAAAAACTGGTAACAGGTTTTCCCATGGTACTAGTATTGGTAATAGTATGTCTCAGCTGTGACTTAGATCCTTTTTAGGGGTTTAAAACTTCCTCTCTTGAAACTTCCTGACCCTTACATTTCTGAGGATAGCATTTACAAAGAATTTCATGCTGCAGGGTTCTAGGCACATTTCTTCTCTCCAGGAAAACGATCATAGGAATGTGAAAATTAAAAGACAATTATTTCCATTAAAGTCTGAACACTTAAAAATCAGTTAAGTAACTTCACCTAAACTTAGAAAAAACTGAAGGCTAGAGTGGAATAAGAGAAATTATTTCTTGGTAGGGTCAAATGCATGATTAGCCATTCAGTCTAATTTATGTTATTGTCTTGGGTTTACCTAGAAAATTATCAGTAGTGAAGATGACAGGTATGACTAAACATGAGTGAAAATCAATTCATAGACTTCTCATGATTATCATGTGGTGTCACTGTATTATGCCACAAAAAGTAAGGGAAGTTTGCAAGACACATTGATTATAAGAAACCTTTTATTTAAACCAGGTCTGATGTTGCTTTAAGTGTACCCATTAGTTATCATTATAAAATCAACCTTTCCCAACAATTACCATGATACATGGATACTGCTGTTGATTCATGGGCACAAAAAAGCTTTGCAGATCCATCCCTGCTATTTCTGAGTTGAAAAACATAAATAAATCCTGCAGAACTCTGAGCACATGGCTGTGCTAGAGATGAGGTAATGGCTGGATTGTAGTGGAAATTTATGGATCTCCAACAAACCATGTTAAAACGCAATGTATTATAATGCAGAGTCAGAGTGGCTCTTCCACAGTAAAAATCAAATTCGGCAATGGTGTTATTGTAGGTTACTATTGTACTCTTGTTGGTACAAAAATGCTGTCTAACTGAAATGATTCTTCCTGTTAGAAAATGTGATGAAGTATTTGGGCTCTGTACAGCTGTGTTCTGTGGGGCTAGGGGGAAAAGTAAGGAATGCCTTCAGAATAGGTCCTGGCTTTTTTGTGAGTCACTCTGATAGCCTAAGAAGTGCTTAGAAAGAAGTATTATCACCTCTGGAGCAGGCATGAGCAATTACCAGGTGTTTCTGAGGTGCTATTGTGTCATCACTTCTGAAATTTCTCTTCTACTATATATTTTTTTCTGATCTAAACTTTCCTTTTTCATTTGTGGAAGGTTCATAGAACTCTCTCATCCCAAAAATTGCTTGCAGCATGTGGTTACACTTAAAAGCTTAATGACAATTTCATAAACACTGGGATGAATAAAATAATGTGTACTATACATATATATATATATATATATATATATTCAATGGTAATGAAGGTTCACTGCAAAAATAAATACTTGCCATTCTAATCTGTCAAAAATATCACTCTGGTACCTGTGGTATTGTCACTAACATTTCAGCAACCTCAGAAGTTCATGACAATGTCATATCAGTCTGTGCCAAAGGGACCTTTCATCTGGATAAGGCCTTACTCCATATCACTGGCAAACCAAAACCCCTTTTTTTCTCAAAACTTGTTTAAACATATTTCCATCTGGTGGGATTGAGAAGGGGCACATGCACATAATTTCTTTGTTTTCAGCAGCTGAGGACAATTTTTGAAATTCAGTGTGGGTAATCTTATATTTGGCAGAACCTTAAGCAGTTTTGGCATCTTTGACAACAAATTCTTCAAGGAAATAACTTCTAGCTCTCCATTCTTCCCTCACACCCCTTGCCCCCCATGTAATTTCATCAGAATTGCCATAGGCAACTTGAAGAATTATCTTTCCAACAATTTTTCCTTTAATTCTGCAGGTTGTAAAACACCCACACTTTTAGTTCTCTGCATTATTATCCTATTAATTACTTATAATCTTAATATTACTGATAGAGATAAAAAATCCCTTCATTTCATTATTAAAATGTAATAATCCGAATTAATTGGGAATTATGAGGGAGGAGTATATAAATGAAACATTATTCTAAGTCTGAATTGTAGAAGAATGCAAAAATCCCACCTAAATAAAATATAAACTTGCTATAATTAGCTATCCCACAAGGCTTTGTATTTTTATGTTGCTGTATTGTCAACTGCTTCTGTTAAAATGCTGTCTTAAAAGCAAACACCATTGAGGGAATCAGAAGATAGTTTCTCAGCTTTAGAAATTCTCAAGATTACATTCAACCCCCTGAAAGAGTTTCTCTTTCCCATAAAGGGGCTTGAGCTCCACAATGAGAAATGACCCTTCTGCAATGGAAGCAGGACCCCACAAAGCTCTGATACAAGTGCCAGATTGGCTGGTGTTTTGGATACACTCGAGTTTTTAATGGGGGAAAAGAGTTCCTTCTATGAACTACTTAATTTCCTTAGATTCCATCCCAAACACATCACAGACAATCTAATTTATCTACTGTTTATTCTAAAGGTGGCTTCTTTCTGTGTACCATATTAAAATTATATCCCACTAGTCCAGCAAACAGATTATATATCAAAACATCTTATAATATGTCTCCTATCCTTTACACAGGTCCTATTCTAAATGGCAATATGCACTTTCAAGAGCACAATAAAGTGCTTTGGTATCAGTATTTAATTAGTAGCCTTGGGTTTTTGCAATACTCTCTCTTCAGCTGCCTATCAGAGATATCATAGGAAGTAATATATTTTTATAAAATTTAAGCTTGTTCATCAAAAGGATTTGCAGGTTACATCTACTTTTTAGACTTTTTGGAACAATTACATCTCATGTTCTCTTTCAAGGTGATAATGTAAAGTAATTTTAATATTTCGTCTAGTTCCCTTGGAAACAGCTTCCTTAGCAGTCTGTTACAGAATAGTGTATTAATCTTAATATCTGTTGGGCTCAGGACCTCCTGATACAGTATATGTAAGTATATGTAAAGTATATGTAAGTAAGGATATGTAAAGTTCAGTCATATGAACTTTATCATCTCTACTTGCATGGGTTGTGTCACTTTCCTTGTTGGGATGATTTTATTGTTTATTCATTCATTTATCCATAAAATCCATTGTACAAAAATATTGACGTAAAGCTTCCCTTCTCCCTGTGTTCTGTAACATGAGATTAACAATCTGCTCCCTCTCAGAGCCTCTATGAGTTAAAATTTGAGTTAAAATTAACCCTTTTATGCTTTTCCATTTCTAGTAGAGAAGTTCCTACCCTCTTCTACCATAAACACCATCTCTCACTTTCCATCTAAAAATGTTTTCCAAGGGTTTTCCTTTAGGTCATCTCTTTTAAACTTGAAGGTGTCATGTCTTCTTGAAATTCCTTAATCCACTGGAAATGGTAGTCCATGTTACTGCTCCTTTCTTGAATCTCTGGTAGTTGTGGAGGAGATTTTTGTAGGTTTACAGCCTTCTCACGTATTGCTGTGTTAATAAGGACTTTATATGTGGCCACTAGAAACCTTCTGTAGCTCTACTCTAATTTTTTACTAATTCCTGCTCTTACTTTAAATTACCTCAGTCATTTCATTTTTTATATCATAAGCAATTTAACTTTTTTCTGACTTGGTCTAATGGAAATTGTCATTTCCAATTTCCCTTCATCTTAAACCAACATTGCTGTCTGCTCTCAGATTAGCAACATTCTGGGTTTTTTGTTGTTGGTTGTGGGATTTTTGGGTGTTTTTTTGCAGGGGATTTTTTTTCTAGTATAAAAGAAAAAAAAAATAGGGCTCACATGAATTGTAATTCCCTGTTAAATTACTGCAGATGTACACCATGTTCCAGGGCATGGTAGGACTAAAATGATTTCTACTGACAGTTCTGTGCCCTCATGCCAATAAGAAAACTGTAAATATTGTTTCTCTTGACTTCTTTACTAAGTTGTATGTGTAATTTTTTTAATCCGTTTTAGACTTTATAATATATTTGTCAAGTTAACTGCATTCTTTGGTAAAATGTAGTTACAGAGCTTTTCTTAACATTAATTTTTACCACTCATGTCTTTCATTCCCAGATCCTCACTGACTTTATTAGGTTTTCTACTGACTGGAAGGTGCCTACTGATTTGATTTTCCAATATGTTCACCTGTGTATTCTTTGCTTTTAAAAAATAGATGCAGCAGACAAATGGAGCATGGTTTATTATTCTCGTGTGTATCTGTTATAAAACTCAAGGAGTGATGGGTCACCAAGATCACTTTCAAAGTCAGTGATGATGTAAGAAATGTATCCTTGATTTCCCAGTGTTTGGGATACCCATTCCTGCTGGTGAAAGATAAATCAGGAATAGTCTGTATTACTATAATTTCTGGTACATCTGTTATGCTTATCTTCACACAAGCTGGAAGGAGATTTTTCAGTGTGTCTGTTTTATGTGTTTTCATGGCTTATATCCTGATGCCAGAGCAGAACATATTCCCTGTAGTTTATATTGTGCTCCATTTATATCTGACTGGTAAAAAGCAGAGTTACTTTGAGTGTATGGCTTATTGAGACAGATGATTATCAGTCAGGGTCTGAGACACAGTGAATCTCTGAAATTTCAAAGTACCTGGTACAATAAGAACTGGGAGAAAACCCATGTCAAGCTGGAATAAAAAAGGCAGTGTGAGGAGAGGTTGGGCAGCTGAGCTGTGTTTTAAGCAGTCTAATGCCTACTCTGTGAAGCTGAAGCTCTGGACAGAGGAATAATGTGTAACTCTGTATCACTTGTTCTTTAGTAAATGTTTTATGATGTTATACGTTTATGGAAATATTAAATGGCTATCTCTTTTTTTCTTTTAATTCTGTAAGGATTTGAATAGAAATCCTCTGCTAATGAGGACAGATAGGAGTGCATTCCTCATTGGTACATAGACATGTTTTGTATTACCACTAAGACAAGAAATAGGATGGGATGCTAAACCCCCCCAAAAATATGTGAACTGAACTGTGACTCTTGAGGACTTTTTTTACTGAAGAGTTCATTCATTACTAACAAGACCAGTAAACTAATCTGCTCATTCTAATTGTGGAAAAATAATCCAAATGTTACTTAAACATAAGGCAGGATGCATGTAAGGAATACAGTCTTTATGATATTTTCAACAGGTTTATGCCTTTTTCTTAAAAGGTATTTGAGGTATGTTCCCTAACTAAAAGGAAAAGCTGCTTAGATAAACCAGTTTTCAATTATAACAGGAAACCTACATCCTCAAAGTCCAATCTAAGTCTAAAGAAGTAGCTCAAATGTTCCTATTAGACCATCAGTTCAACTGATAACAAACAATTTAAAAGCGAAAGCCTCAGCATAGTGTACACCTTTTTGACTGCAATGAAGCTGCAGTAGATGTACAGCTTTCAAAAACAGCCAGTGGGAAAAAACCCAACAGATATGTAAAATTAAATATAAGTAAAAATAGTTAAAGAAAAAGAAAAAAAAGCTCAAGTTTTGTTGTTTGATATTTACTTTTTCTGGTATTACCTCAAAACTTTATATAACCACAAACATGGTATCACTTCACATGAGTATTTAGACCCAGAAAGCTCTTAGTTAAACATTTCTACAATCGACAGATTATTTTGCCAAACCATAATTTTGGCCAAACCATAATCCAATACTGTGATTTAGTGAAGTTCATGGAAAGATGCTAAAGGATTTGTGAATGTTGCAAGGTGCTAACTGGAAAGTAATGCCTCAAGGGACCAACATTTAAGAAGGGCTGCTGTCCTGACACATTCTCACAGAATTCTTCTGGAGCACCTGCATTGCACCAGGGAAATGGCAAAGCTTTGCCCCAGTTTCTCTCCCAAACCTCTGCAATTCACCAATGTTCATAATTAAAATTACTTTAAAATGAAGGTCCTTGTTCTGGGTCACAATAATTACCATGGTGATTTAGGGAATATAACTATGTATAATTTCCAAACACACTTTGAGAATTTGAACTCTGTACTTGTAACTGTGTCAGACAGAAAACTCCATTTGTACTCCACTTTCTACTTTCATACTGGGAAACAAGCTAACAAAGGATGGTCAAGCCTTGATTCAACTTATTAATGTGAAAGTATTTTTGAACAATTTTCAGTGTTGCCACATGTGATCTTTGATCATCTGAGAAAGATATTAGACTTCATCTGATAAACATGCATAAAAGTTGTAAAAGATATTTTCAAATCTAGTGTGTTTTAGAG
The DNA here is from genome assembly GCF_049639895.1 of Pseudopodoces humilis. NCBI lineage: Eukaryota > Metazoa > Chordata > Aves > Passeriformes > Paridae > Pseudopodoces > Pseudopodoces humilis. The sequence goes on along the minus strand of NC_142205.1, from coordinate 16,814,430 downwards.
GGAGAGTGGATGAGACGGATTTTGTTGAGGGATAAAAATTCATGTCCAAGAGGTAAGGAAGAACCATGCATTACTCTGATTCAAGTAGAAAGGAAAAATTGATTGTTGAAAAAATAATTTTTCACCTTTTTTTTTTTTAATATTTGATGAGATACCTAGAGACAGGATAAAGTGTATTCAAGGTTTTTACAGGGGACACATTCTACATGCTGTAATTGTTGTTTTATCCTGAGGAGGTTAATTGTAGACCAAAATGTTGGTCAAACAAGTGCTCTGGAGAATGATGGGGGTTTAGCAATGGAGGCATTTGAGAGAATATACATTGGTCATAAGGCCTAGGAAACTAGACTGTGGGAGATCTTACCTCTCACTCATTTATTAATGCTCACTGTCTAGCAAACGTTATTGCCTGAGACAGCATCTGGAGACTGAAAATCAGATTTGCATTTGAACAATGTAGTTTTGGTAAGTTAGCCCAAAACAGCAGGTTAAGGAGTGATCAGTAAGAGGAGATTTTTCAAAACTGTGATAACTGCTGGTTATAAAAGTCAACCAAATGAAGTAGGAACATTAAATATTCCTTTAAGTTAGCTGGTACTTCAGAATGTGTTTATAGCATCAACAGTTTCTAAATTAACTTAATATTCACTCTGTGGTTTCCTGGGATGTGAGGAGAAAACAGCTTTCAGGCTACTCCATCAAATCCTCAAGCAGTTACAATAGGATTTGATTCTGCCTAGCTGCTTTTATCCTCTCTTAAATATAATCCTGATAAAACTTGCACTAAAACTCAGTGGAGGAATTTAGGAGAGATTCAGGAGGATTATATGTTGATTCCTTTCCAGAGGGAAAACTTTAGGAAAGATATACAAACCCTTGACTTATAAGTTATGGTACTCATCTTTGCATATTTTCCTGTAAAACCAGTGGTTGTTGTCTATAACTGTGAGATTAAATGTCCTGGATTCCCTAAGCAATATTTCCTTATACTTTATACAAGGACTAACCAGAGATCTTTAGAAGCTCTGTTTTGCTGCAGTGCTACTGTAGTTTTTTCAGCTCAGACCATACTTTGCTTTACTCAGACCACCAGTTTGCATTCTCATTTCCTAACCTGTACTTTGGTGTTTCCCAACCGTATCAAATTTTATGGTTCTGCCCATTAGAGCAAGATGAGATAAAGGGTTGCTTTTCTCCTTCTTAAAAGTAAAATAGAGCATACCAAGGGAAGGCGGCTTCATTCACATCACTCTTATCTTATTTCAGGCTATCTGACTTCTTAGGAATGTTTCCCTTTCCTTTATTTCTCTAATCTTCCATACAGCTTCAGAAAACTCAGTCTAAACTGCTGGTGTTCTGCAGTTACACAATTACTGACATTTTAGAGTTCAACAGCAGTCTGTGATGGAGCAGGTAGCCAAAGGAAAACAGTTGTAGTGCTGTTACTGATCAGTAAACCAATCAGTTGCTTTGTTACATAAAAGAATGTGTAGTTGGAAATGACTAGCAATATCCAATGATCAGTAATTAATTAGCAGTATCTCTTTAACAGGATGGGGGGAAATGTGATGGAAAAGCTCCTGGGAGGACATAAATACAGGATGCTGGCTTACTGATTCCCTCCTCTTCCATGGCAGCAGCCTAGGGAGAAGGGGAATGAGGGGTTGCAGTCAGTCCATAACAGTTCCCCTTTCTAGCTCCTTCCTCCTTCCACACTTTCTGTGCTCCAGTGTAGGTCTCCTTCCCATGACCTGCACCTCCAGCTTGGCCTCTCCACAGGCTGAAACTTCCTTCAGGAAATATCCTTCTGCTCAGGTATAGGGTCCTGCAGCCACCCCACTGCTGCCAAAACCTTGTCACTTAAACCAAGAACAAGCAGAAATAAAAACCTGGGTAAATATTTGGTCACTGAGTCCTAAAACCTCAGAGGCAGCAATCATATAATTTTTTGTGCTATGTCACCAAGCATTTACCTTGAATCTAGATATATTCTTGAGCTTACTAGTGCAGTTAAAGGAGTCTAGGTTTCATGGTACATGAAAATCTTGATAGCATCTATCTTCAGAGTATTTGCAGACATTTCATATACATTTGTACTAATATTATTCTTTGGCTCACAGAGCATGATATCCAGTTCTCAAGTTTGCATTTTTGATGTATTTGCTGACAAGAGCTATATTCTTTCATGGTATTGACTTAACTGAGCTAAACAAGTTCAGGTCACTGTGGGAATTTTTGTCTTCTTCTATTCCAGCTTCAGCTCATCTTTGACAAACATGACTGAGGAGAATTTTCATTCTATAGAGTATTTCTGCTTGATACCAAAGACTCAGTTTCACACTTCCTCTAAAGCATTTTAAGTATCTTCTGTCATGGTCACTTCAGATCAGTAGTTGATGACTATTTTATGATCAAGTAGTACATGCAGATTTTTACTTTCTCTGTCACTTCAAAATAAGGGGATCTTTTGTCCAGCTCACCTTTCCTGTTGTTAGGTTATTTAGACTGCTACTGTTTATTGCATCAAAATATTTTTTAAAACCATTGTTATTTTGGTGTTAATATTTGATACAAGGTATTGTCTCAATATTCATATGAAGAGCTGTGAAGAGAAATTTTCCCATTAAGACGTAAAATAATTGTTTCAAAAACTGTCATGGAGAAGTAAGGAGAGACATAAATATAAACATCCTTGATAAAGCTGTCTGTTAAACTGATACTGTCTGGGTGAGAAGGAAGTTTCATAAACTCAAATAGCTGGTTAATCTAAATGTTAAATGAATGGAAGGCTTGCCAGTATACCATAAAGAAGTATTATTTTCCTGGTTTAATGTATTAATGCTCTAATAAAAACAACTAAAGCAAAGCAACACGTAGCCCCTTCCTCACATACTGAGTTGTTCTTTTCTTGAATGACCTTCATAGGCTTCAGTGAAGCATCTGTTCATCTTTCCTGCCTGACAAGAAGGGACCTGTAACAACAAAGAGAGGTTTGCTTCCACTCACAGATCTCAGAAAATTTCTGGCATGTTGTTGTTGTAACTTGGCTCTCAACCATCAAGATGACAACTGCACAGTGGCAGTCACATCCTGCTTTCATCTTTCTTAATACCCCAAAGTTGTTCCCTGTTCTTTTTTTGTGTCTCCATGGCAACAGCCATTAATGAAGTTGCCACAGGTGTTTTCATGACAAAACTTAGATCTGTTGTTTGACCAAATCTGTGCACCTGGAGCCTTTCCATTACCACTAAACTTACTCCTATTTTCTCTCCAACATGTAATTAATTGAGTATTTGAAACAAATACATGGGCTACCATCCAAATCTCAATGCACCTAATTATGCCTGATCAATGTGTTTATTACCTATTTACAGCTGTGAGAGTTTGTGGAGAGTATATTGTATGAACCTCATGTAGTACACAAGTTACTTCCGCTCAATTAAGTTTCTCTTTAAAGTCATGATTTATAATTTCTGTTGCTTAGTTCTCAAAATTGTGAAATGAGGATGAAAATAATTTATGTAACCTCTGCCTGAATATAGCTCAAGCCCTGTATATTTTAAGCTTTGGTTGTTGATGAGTATAGGAGTTTGCTTTTCATGCAGAAAAGCAGAGGCATAAAGCTGAATTGTTTTAGTGCCTTTCAAATCTGAATGCTTCATTATCTTTGGGTATCCATTTTGTGTTGCACACCAGGAGTGATTTTGATAGTAAATCTTTAATGTACATCATAAAGCTCCCATGGCAGCTCTTTTGCAATATTTTGTTTTGCTTTTTTTCCCCCACATATTTGCTGCCCAGATGATTTAGGATTTCTTAGATCACAAGGGCCACATTCTGAGTGAAATTGTTTTTTCTCAAGAAATGTTCTTTCTAAAGGAGCTGAGCATTGTAATTATCTCAGAGCTGAGAAAAGCTTGAAGTTGCAGAGATATATTGATTGAAATTTATTACTTTGGGGCTTTGTATGAGACACAATGACTAGGAAGAGCTTATTAACAGAAACAGTGATTATCCCACCATGAAGATGTTTATCTTGGCATGTGACCTCTGACAGTGCTAGCTCAGATGCCTAACCTTCTTCCACTAATTCTCAGATATTATAGGGAACAGCCTCTACTGCCAAATAAAGTTAAGGTTCAGACTTGTTTTAGTGTAGAATAGATACCAGTTCCTCTGAAAGCAGTGCTTTGTTCTGCTGACTTATAAACAAGCACTAGTGGTACCAAACTTTGGGGTTTTTTTTTAATACCTTTTTGATGTAATAAAGTTTAATGTGTAACTTGGCTCATCTTTCAGAACTAAGCAGAATTGTCTGGGTTTGCATGTATTTTGTACTTAAACTCTTCATAGTTTAGCTCGTGTGTTTCTTATTCAGAGCACAGATCTCAGTATCAAAATGCTGGTTGTGAGAAATGTATAGGAAGACACGTGAAAAATAGTATCTCTGCCTATTGTACACACAAAATTTCTGGTGTATGCTTCCCAATGAATGCATCCAAACAATCAGATAACTGTGATTTTAAAGTTCAGCTGCTTTCATTCAGCTTTCAGTGCTATTGAATTACTAATGATACAGTCTAGTGGCAGCAGTAGAGCTACACCCCAGATAAAGAAGATCTTTCATTAAAGCGTGAGAACTAAGAGAAAGTGGCTGTGTTGCTGGTTTTGCCCTAAAACATGCTGTTTAACCAGTGTCTGTTTTGATTTGGGTCCAAGAGTATGGACTTGGGAAAGACCACTGTCATCAGTCCAAGCTGTTACGGGCAATATTAGTGAGGAGCCAGAACAAAAGGGTTGTGATGGATGATAACATAAGACCCATTCACAGAAAATTAGATTTTTTTAAGTGCCAAAGAGAAACATTGCAGAACTCAAACACCAGTAAATAGCTGCTTTCTCCATCCTTTACCCTGGAGGAGGCAGCACTAGAGTTCCTACAAGCCAGAAGGAATGTTTTAATAATTGAAACTGCACACTTGATCTTGGCACAGATCTTCTGTTTCATTAGACTTACAGGCAGTTCTGATTCCTAAGTGGTAATTCTTCACAGAGGCACAGAAATGCATACTTAAGAATATAGTATACAGACTTTTAAAATGTTGTTACCAAAATGCATCTCTTTGTCTTTATTTGGATCATTAACACTTTCCTTTTTTGATGCTGATTAGGAAGATACCCAAAATGAGAAGGAAAACCAGAAATATTTAGATTTCAGACAGCTCTTAGTAACCAGGTCTTTAAGCAAGTGTTAGATTAGGCTCAAGTAGTAAATTGCCTGATGTAGGTGAAGATTGACCTGATGCATAGTTGTGTGTTTTTGTAAAATTAGAAACCTTGGTATCTTCTTTAAACATGTTCTATATGCTATTATATTCCTTACTGAAATTAATAAAACATTCTTGATAAATATTTACTAATTACAGCCTGTCTGGAAGTCTAAACAGCCAGGGACATCCATTATCCAAGTATGTGAAGGTGAAGAAGATGTAAGGAGCCCATCCTCAGGAACTTGTGTATGTGTTTTGCTGGGAGCTTGCTTACAGCACTGTACTAGCCCCTTCTGAACCAGGGTTAGTGGTATGATTTTTCAGTCAGTCTTAATCAGCAGCCATGCTAACATAAATTCAGATAGAGGCACCAGTCCTGCCTCAAAGATATAACAAGAGTCACTCTTGAGCCAACTGAATCTTCTTTATGGGCTTTACTTGGAGAAAGGAAGAGATTTATAATTTATGGGGGTCATTTGCTGTCCGTAGGGATGTGTCACTTTTCACAGAAACAAAGGTAGTGAGGCTGTCACCTCATGTCATGTATCATATCATGTCACCTCAGGTCTTTTATTCTGTTGCCTAGTCTAAGGCTTTAGCCATTTCCAGCAAATGTTTTGAAACAACTAAAGTAGTGTTGGGTCCACAATATACCTAAGAAATCTGACTGATTGTATTAGAATGAAAAAAAAAAAATCTTGACCCTTACTGTAAATCTTTTCTAAAATTTAAGATTATTACATTCTGTTGTGACCCAACAGGCATTAGGAGATATTTCTGGTTTTTGTGACAACTTTGCAGAGAGGGAAAATTGTTATTTTGTTTCCTTTCAGTCTTATCCTACTTAGAGGAAAAAAACCCCTGCTTTTCCAAGTTGCTTCTAACAGAGGCCATTTAACTCCTGATGCTTATTGTGAGCTCACTTCTACAGGTCTGTGTCCCTGAAAAACTGTTCCCTGACACTGCTCTAAAGCCATACTTGAAGTTTTACTAATTTTGCCAAGTCATTCTTTCTTCAGGGAGCGCTTTGCTCTTGTCTCAACTGACTTTTATTATTTTTTTTTTTTTCTGGCTTGTCAAAATATCTTTGAATTCTAATCCTGTCTCCAGTGCACTCCCAGCTCTTTCCCAAACAATTCCTAGAGCAGTTATTTTAATATTACGATCTGTGAGGTCATTTCAAGTAACTTACTGGTGTTGGGATGTGATTTTCAGGAGTAGATTTTGGCCAGAAAAGTCTTCTAATCATAGCAAGATAGTCATTCATGCCAAATAGAAAGTTATAATTTCCCCCCTTTTTTGGATATCATCAGTAAACACAGCTCAAAAGTATCTACAGTATTAATGACACAATGATATTTGGCTTTTTTTTTGGTTCTTTTCAGTCTTTAACAATGTTTTTCAGCAGAAGTGCTAAAACAAAATGTCTGCATTGTTATTTACACAAAAATACAAATTATCTATCTTGTAAGTGATATTAAATGACTTGCAAAACTATCTGGTTATCCTGTTTGAATAGCTAAAGCAAAATGTCCACAATGAAAATGTTATTTTATGCATCTTGGAATGTGTTTTTTACTTCCTTTTTCATCCACTGCTCAAACATGATATAATACAGTTTCAATTCTCTAATGTAATTGCATTTTAGCAACCAAATCCAAACTAGCATAGCCTTGGTAACTTCACTGTAACTGCAGTAGTTCATATCTGCCCAGAGCCTGTACATCTTTTATGCAGCTTCTAATTGTTAGGAGTGATTTCAGTCATTTGTGTTACACAGACCAGGGTGTGATAGTGATACTCAGGTGATGCTAATCTTGTAAGTCCGTGAAGATGAGTCACTCTCCATGAACTTTTACGTGTAATAGGATGTGCTATTCAATCAGAACAAAGGTCATTTCCATGTGCTCTTCCATACAGTTTCTGTCTACGTAATTCAATCTTAGAATGGCTTCAAATCCACCTGTTCTTGGAGACTATATTGCTTGCTGGAAAATGATACCATTTCATCTGCCATCTGTATTATAAATTTATGATTACTGATGAATCATTGTTCCTCAATATTTGACATTTTAATCAAATGTTCCCTGGAGCGCATTTTCATTTCAGATCATTAGTGTGATTCTTATTGGAGTACAGAAAGAAATGTAATGGAAAACGCCCAAGAGCGATCTGAAAGGCAAAAATTTTTCTATAGTGGGTTCAAAGTCTATCAGAGTCTCATTTTGACATTTTTAATGAAATAATTTAGACTAATTTGGTATTCTGACTGTGAAAAGAAGCTGTTTTAGGTAAGCATGGAGGATCTTTCCAGAATATATGGGCCTTTCGATTTTAAATAGTCCAGTACTTCTAGTATGTTCATATGGCATGTAGGTTTTTTCTTTCTCTTGCTTTTGGTTGCAACACTTAACAAAGGGGGAAAAAGTAAAACATTTTTTTCTGTGTTTGTTTATGCATAGTAGGCGTTACTGAAAACACCACAACTGCAGGAGGTTTTGATTATTGGACTGCAGCTTTTATAATGGAGATTTAGACTGGAAATTTCTCTGTTCTCAAAATACAGTGTATATTCCAAATAGCCAGCAATAAAGGAGGACCAGGATAGCTTTCCAGATACCTTAACAAGTATGCCCCTGGATTTGCAATCCAGAAGGAACTAACAGTAAATACAGTAAAGAACATTTCAATAAGACCAGAATCGGGCAGCAGATTTCAATGTCTTTCGGAATAAATATGGATAGATAAATAGGAACACTCAGTTGACCAGGAAGAGGTTTTGAGTTTTTGAAACATCATTAGATTGATAGTTCCATTAATCAGTTGAAACATTCCTCAGTTAAATGATTCTAATGTACAAAACTATGATTATCCTCATAAGGTTTAATTCAGAACTGATTTTTTTTCATCCAGACTATTTCCATAAAGGCACAGGACTGCTGCTCCCTTACTTTCTAGAATTCCTGTGTCCACTACTGTCAAAACTTTTCAAAGAAATTTATCCTGAAGCGTCCTAGGATGCTCTAGCTCTTTTGTTTGAGTAGAATCACAACAACCTGGAGAAGAACCTTGGGCTATGTTTGTGAGCAGTGTGAATGTGCTCTGAAGGACCATAATGCTAAAGAGTAACTTTTAGCTAAAGAGTAATACTTTGATGTATCTCTTTCATGTTGGAAACAACTGCCAAATTCTTTCATTCTTTGCTCATTCGTTCATTCCCTTCATTCTTTCCTTCATTCTTTCCTTCCTTCATTCATTCATTCCTTCATTTCCTGCTGTTGCTGCTGCTGGCTTTATGCTCCTGAAATTACTCCTTTGTTTTTGAGGCAACATCGTAAGGGAAGATGCCATGTGTTCTACTTGCAGGTTTTGATTTATTTTTGGATGGTTCTTCATTAAGGTCAGAGCATTGCTGCACACTTCACACTATGAGAGATTTCAACAAGCCCTAACATTATTTCAGAAGATTTTATTACACTTGGGCTTCTGCTGTAGCAAGTCTCAAATGTGCCATCCAAGAGGTGGAATCTCCATCTCTAAGATAAGCTTGTGCATAATTTTCTCTCACCTTATTATTTTGAAATAATTACTGACATTATTTTGAAATACAGTATTGTCAGCTGGAACCACTTCTTAACGAATGCAGTGTAGCCCTTTTAGACACACACTGTGCAGTGAAGACAATTTTAATTAAGCAGTTCTAAGAATTTCATTTATTCAGCTGTAATGACCCCTGCAGCATATTAGTGAAATGATAAAGTTTTTTCTATTCTGAAAAAGCTCACAGTCTAAAAGCTATGAACTAGTTATTTGAAGGAATAAAATAACATTTTTCGCTATTGTTACAAATTCCCTTTGTGTGTATTATACCCTAAAGACAGTTTAGGAAAGGTTTTGATGCAAGTGATGCAACATCTTGTTTAGTAGCATCATTGTCTGAAGGGGTGAGATGAAAATAGCAAATGCCATATGAGATATTTTAGTTATACAAATTGTATAAGGAATGTTTACCAACTATGATAAGTAATGCTTTTACAAAGTCTATATTGATTAATTCACCAGCTGAATATTTTAAAAAAAAATTTAAAGAAAATATATATAAAAATCACACATATAAAAATTGCATTGCAACTTAGAAATACACCAGCAAAAAATGTTTAATTTAAAAAGAAGCCTTTTTCTTTGATATAGTTGCACCACAGTCATAATTAAAAGCCAAAAATTCTTCTGAACAGAGTGGTTTCAAAAAATGGTTGACTCAGAACTGAGGAACAGTTAGAAATGAATTTTCTGTATAAAAATATAAACATTAACAGTTGTTTATTTCAATGCAAGTATTTTCTATTGCTAATCAAATCATAGAACTCCTCCAAGAATATTTGAGTCCAACCAGCACTGCCAAGTCCAGCACTGAACTGTGTCCCTACGAGCCATGTTTACATCTTCTAAATCCCTCCAGGGTTGGTGACTCCCACATTTCCCTGGGCAGCCTCTTTTAATATTTGACAGCTCTTTTAGTAAAGCAATTAGCACATATATATTTTAAGTTTATCAGACAGTGGTCCTGTCTGACTAAAGAACATGTGACAGCCCCAATATCAGCAGGACCCTAAAGGCTTAATCACTTCCAGCTACAGCTTTGCCAGCAGGACAAATTGTTATCCACTGCTTTCTTACAGACATTTTTCTCTCTGGTGTGGTTATTGTCCTCTCACATCTATTAGTTCAGTCTCAAAAATAAACCACACTAATATAATAGTATTTTGTTCACATGTCTAAAGATATATAAACGATTGAGTAATGAGGTTTAATTTCTGGATTAACTGCCATAATGGTTGTGTCACTGGCTACTCAATGAGAAAAAGAAAATGGTAGATGCTAATTTGCAGTGTATTGTACTCTGAAAAATAGCCAGGTTTAATCTCAAGAACACATTAAGCAATACTGTAACAGAATGCTGTAGTAAATTGCTTATTGATTCTGAACAATAGGTCATCAGGTTGCTTTCTCAATGCTCTTTGTCCTGTTCCCTCTTTTTTTTTAATTTATTTTTTTATTTATATAACAATAAAAGTTCTATAGATGGCAAAAACAGCATTAAAGAGTCTAGAGATCTTCTAAAAATGATTAATTATAAATAAAAATGACACTTTGAAAAAAATTGTTACATTGCTAAAACAAAAGCAATACCAAACGCCTACAGATTTTTTTAAAAAAGCTTAGTTAGCTGACACTAATATAGCCATGATAAATCATTTATTCCAGTCACCAAAAAGATTGCTGATGGTTCATTACGTATCTTTTTTTTCTCAGTCCAAGCGATTTAATTAGGAGAAGGGATTTCAAAGAGAAATCTTCCTGATGGCCCTCTTCCTGAACCTCAGTAATTTCCTGAAGTTTCAGAGCACAGATTTTCTTTGCAGGTAATTGCAGGCAGAATGGTACAAGGCTCTGTGTCATTGTCTAGTAAAGTGCAGCCACTCAAATTGGTTTGACTGTCCAGAGTGACAATTCCCCCAAATCTCTTTTCCTCAAGCCTAAGTGATCTGAAAGAAAAATAAATAGTGAGAGCGCTGTTCTGCTTTCCTGAACTGGCTAATAAATCTCCTTATGACACAGGCCACCCAAACAGGCATTTTCTGAGATTTCAGTCCAACTCCCCGGTTAAATCTTTCATGCAAACATTCCTGGTGTAGCAGCCTACATTTAACAGCATCAATTTAAAAATAATTTTTATATATAAAAAGATGAGCTTGTTTTTTTTCTCTTCCAGCATGTTTATTCTGTGGATTTTACTACTGTCTATATTTTTTTTTGGTTTTTTTTCATTTCTGAGGACACCAAAACAAGTAGAGAGATTTAATTTCTTAATAAGAAAATGTGCATGTAAGTCACAAAACTTATCATTAAATACTTATATCAGAAATAATATCTGAAATTATTACCGTTCCTTTTAAAATAAATCTATTTATTTTTCTGTGTCCCATGTCCTAATTCTATAGGCAAACAACAACATTTTGTTCTCTATCTCCTAGCAGATCTTTGAAAACTTTTTTTAGAAAATACCAGCTTGTGGTTTTGTGCCTGCTATAATTTTTTTTTAATACCTAATATTTTTTTTTCTTTCCAAAAGAAATACTTGAAAGGGTGATTTTCTTTAAAAGTAGTTAAATCTAGCCTAAAGAAGCTATTTTCTTGAAGCCTGTTACCAAAAGAGACAGAAACTTTTGTAAAACTGCCATAATTGGGAATTTGCTTTCTAGTTCAATATTACTCTAAATTGTTGGGAAGGAATTCTCATAAATTATGGATTTCTCTTTTAAATTCTTAGTGTCTGTAAATAAAATTAGATTAATTGGATATATATGGACTTTTGAAAAGGTATTAAGAAAGGGTCCTTCCCTTCTTACTGCTTCTTTAACCAAACTGATTTCATTATTCTTCATTCCTATCACATAAAGTGAGAATTATTGGTCTTCCTGTAAGTATTGGTAGTGCTCTGTATTAAATATTCAGAAACATAACATTTTGTCAATGCACTAGAAATAGAAAGATATTTTCTATGTAAATGCTTTTCCACTCCGTTATTGTTTTAATTTTGCTTCCCAGTCTTTAATAACTCATACTAGTTCTAATGTTTATTTTCCAAAGCTGTCTCTGTAAATTTTTACAAGCCACCTACTCTATTCTTAGCTCATTTCCTGTACTCTGGTTTGCCAAGTCATTGCTTCCTACTTTAGCTCATTTCTAAAATCCACTTCTCATCTATTTTACTTCATTTAAATAGATCAACAATGTCTGTTATTTTATCAGCTTCTGCATTGGGTCAGAGTGGAAAATCTTGACACACTCTCTGTTACTGATTTGCACTTGGACTGTAAAGTGCATCTGGGCTTTTCTAGTTACAGAACTTCCACAGGAATTCATGTATTCCCTGCTCTACGCTGACCATAGTTTGATGACTGACTGGTAGTTCTGAACACTAAAGTCAATGGCTTCTTTTAAAAGTGTATTCATCTTTTTGAATGTGGATTCTGTTCAACAGAATTTGGGATTTTTTCCATTGAGTTAAGATCATACCATATTCTATGTAAAACAAGACCTACAATGAATTCTTCTCTATATTCACATATTCCTTGAAGTTAAGTTCCACAAGCAGACAGGACTGAAAGCCGAACAGTTTACTGTTACTCATATCTTTCTTCCTTAGGTTTTTACCACTTAGCTGTTAGGCATTGAGGAACCTTCTCAGAAGTAATGTACTTTTTACTGCATGAAAATCTAAGGGACATAATAAGAAATGGAGTATTTCTTCTGCTGAAATTACCTTAGACCAAAAAAATCAAGAGCTTTATTCAAACATATTTGGAAAATTATATGCCAAGGAATGTAAGAATATTCTTTTTATTTTGTTCTTTTTAAGAAATTGCTACAGATTTGCATATCTACTTATAATATTCATTTGGTCATGTCTTAATTAGTGTATTTCTTAAGAAGTAATAAAATATATGTAGTCATTCCAGATTTTTCTTAGTATGATGAATTTTTTTCTGAGAATTTATATAACTATATATTTATTCATACATGAATATGGTTATTGCTCTTTCTGATAATCTGATTTTAAATTGAGCAACAAATGACATTAAATTTTGTAGACATCATTTAGACAATAAGGCTCCTGTCTCTAGCCACTGACATTAGACAGGTGTGCCATATGGCTTTGTGTATGCATATGTAAGAATCCATAATGGATGTTGTTGTTTCACTCCTTTATTGGTTTTGCCTTATTTATCTTGTCTGGGCCTTATTGGGAAGTTTTTATTTCACACTTTAAAGAGTTCACTGTGGCAATTAGTCTGAAGTGATATGTTGTAAGAATGCTAAAGAAATAATCTGAAATTATTTCTTTAAAACAAAGCTTCTTTGTGTTCCACTGGGAAAAAAATAATTTGAAGAAGTCTTGAGAAACTAAAAAGGAATTTCACTTTATTCCTGGCAACAGTTTCCAGATTCACAGGATGGCCAATATCCACATGTGGATGGGCTATCAGAAGACAAGAGAACAACTTGAGGACAATTGCCAAACTATAATAATAATAAAAATGTCCAAGATATTTTATTTTATTACAGTCAAGATTGGAAGTGGTTTGGAAAACAGAACTAAAAAAAACCCCAACCACCTCTCAGAGCCTTCTGTAAAAAATATAGCAAGTGTATATGTGTGCTTTTAGGCCTGATAAAAACCAGTATCCAGTAGGGAAGTTTATTCTAGTATGGCAAGGGTGTGGTTTGTCAGGATCTCTGGGGAGTCTCTGAACTGAACAGATTTGTCCCGGCAGAGCTCCCAAATCAATAACCTTTGCTCTAAAGGGACTTTGCAAATAAGTATTTTTGTTTGTGAGAGGGCCTTTGGGGCAGGTGGTTTCTCTACTGGAAGTTTGCCTCTCCTTGTTTCCTGTATGGTAGCACTGCAACACTCAATGGGCTTCCTACTTACTCTTTCTCCCACATTTATTGATTCATAAATTGATGCTCCTTTGGTTGCTCCTTTTACCACAAGTTGATACATGTTGTCATAGATGGTTGACACTGGTTTAGCTGAAAATTTTGAACACTAATTAAAAAAGCATTTAGAAATAGGGACTGAAAAAGACATAGGGATTTTATGTATAGCACATAAGTCACAGCTGACTTATACCAGGATCTCTCACATTCAAAAGTCAGATATATTTCTTTTTGATTGACACCAAGTAGGCAGGAGAAAAATGAGATACAGCATCCTCTTCAACAAGCTGAATCACAAAATATCCTGAGTAGGAAGGGCCCCACAATGATCATCAAAGTACAATTTGCTTGGAAATGACTGGCTCAAAGCACAAGAATTAGATCCATGAGAGTTGTGGTCCCAGCACTTGTTCCTCCTGCACAGGTGAAAGTTTTGTCAGTCTCAATGTAAGTTTGCTTCATGCAGCTCATGACAGAGCACAGCAAAAGCTCTTTGCCTGAAGTTAAAATCAAGCACTTCTTCCTGTTCAGTAGCTACCATAAGTCTTTTGTTCTCTTGAGTAATTGTTTAAAGCTTTTGGAAAACATTGCCATTTATAATCATCCTGTACGAGATTATTGCCTAAGGATCATCTTGGATTTACTACAGTAAGTCTCACATGAATATAAATTAATGTTCTTTTCCTCTCACACATAGTAGGACCTAAGTGACGAGTAGATAGATACGGAGTCATTGATAAAAGCAGAAATATAATACAAGTAAAATACGAAGCAATGCATGCCTTAAATGCTCTTATTCGTGTTGTTCACAGTTCTTTACTTTTCTGAATATTTGATCTGGTTGTAGCTCAGCACAAAAATAGAAGACTTTAAAGGGATGGGAAAAAGAAGAACATGGTCCAGTTTTCATTTCCTTGTGCATGTGTAGATGTGAATAGAAAGTCTGAAAGTCTTAGCTAGAAATTCAGAGAATTGGGGGATGAAAAGCTGAGATCACTAAGAGAACAAATTCTCAACAAAAAGAGAAGATATCAAACTTATATTAAGGTAACTAGTCTCAATGAATTAGATGTATTTGAAGTGTGGAGAGTTTCCTCAAGATGAGAATGCAGTATTACTGCTGGAGGAACAATATGCAGAGACAAGTTTAGAGAGATGTCCATCCATGTTACAGCACAGCAATCACTAACTCCATGTCAGAATGGAGTTTATGTGATGTTTATGTCAGGGCAGGAATTTTATCTTAGCAGATTTTGAACAGAGTGCAGGAGATACTAAAGCTAGGAATGCAATCAATACACAGCAAGTGAGAACTAAATTTTGAAGTTTATATGGCAAAATCGAAGCTGCAGGCGAAAAGAAGAAATTGAGCACTACCAACTTAAAAACATTTCAACCACAGGAAACTGCATTTTTTAATAGTTACAAAGTCAGGAGGAAGTAATCAAACCCCACTTGTTGCAGCACTTTATTTCTTTCATCTTGTGTCCTGTTTTGCCACAAGGAGGACTTGCTGCAGTCAGTGTTTTTGTGTGTGCCTGTGCATGCAGTTATTGGTTCATAGAGAAGAGCATCTTTTAAAGGCTGTCCAAAACCTTAAAGTTTAAACTCGCGTTCGGTAAGTGATGTTTCTTTTATCATTCAGTGTTAGTCCTTCTTTATTTCCTTTGCAGTGGTTAGCAAAGCATTTAGGATGGAATGTTTCAGTTGAAACTTTTTTCCTAATGCTTTTGCAAAGGTTTCAAAGTTCCTTTTAAAATCAGATTTCACATCTCCTTGTTCAAGGAACTAATTTTATTAGGATTTTTGGCTGCTGAAATCCAAAGGCCTTTTCTCCAATTGCCCTCATAATGCTCTGTGAATTAACTAGCCTTGAAAAGATTGTAATTCATAGAAAAACTAACAAAAATAGATTTTTTTGATTTTTTTTTGTATATTTATTTCATGTGTTAGATAAATCTCATTGTTACGACAGTGTATAATCATCTAACATTTCTCAGGCTGTTGCTAGTTGATAATTTCATGGTTTTGCTATACATGGTATCCTTCAGATGAAATAGAATAGATGTCTTTCAAAACATTCTTGAATAAAGAAGACAATAAATGCAATTCCTAATCTCAGAAGGTACCTTGGAATACCTCAACTTCTTTCTTTTGCAAGGATTAGCAGGAAATTTTTTTTTGTTGTCTTTCAATAACACTGCACTTTTTCTCCAGCTCTGTGATATAGAAAACAAAATCACATCAACATTATGTGAACTTGACAGCAAGGTAGGGCCACGCTTGCCCAGGTTAAGCATTTGTTCTCAATCCCACCCAAATACATCACTACTCCAGGCATTTAGACATAATTAGTTTGAGACATGCTCTCAGCTGCATTAGGGAATTAAACCAGTTTTACAAAGGAAAGGGCTGCTCTTAAACAGTCAGGTGCTGTCAGGGGAAACAGTGTAAAGGAAGAGAGGACTTGTTAGGAACACTAACTGTGCCATGGATTCAGTTGAGTCTGCCATTGAATCACAGACTTATTTTTCCTAAAAGGAAGAAATTACGGGTTTTTCTAAGCATATTAAAACATTATTTCAAAGTGGTGCAAATGCATTATAGTGTATAATATATTAGCAAATACATGACTCTTGATTCTTATGAAAATTTAAACTGGACGTGGAATTGTTGTCAGTTAAGTTCTTATATTCACCACTTTTTGTTGCTTCAAAGAGACTTCTTTAATGAATACTATTAGAACTCCAGTGAAAAAATGACAGTATATGATCACTGCTTTCCAGAGCACCAAGTCTTCAGCCTGAGTTTTATGAGTATCTCCGAATGCAACTGTAGTCAAGATGGATGAGAAGACTGAGTAGTAGTTCTGTATTTTGTAGTAAATTACCCAATGGTCTTTATGGGATGGAACTGACAAGAAAATATTTCTCACTTCTAGCAAGCCTGATTGCAAATCTGTCCTACTAAAATCCATCATACTCACATGCCAGGTGTTTTTAATTACAGATTTAAAGAACACACCACCGTGGCGTTATTAGCACCATTAGCACCACGCTCTACCCAACTTAGACTGTCATTTGTTGTGTGCCTAGAAGTGCTTTTCAAGATGGAACTCTACACACAGTTGTAAAAACTACAAAAGTAGCTGCATCATTCTTAAGGAAACCAGAACAATTTTCTTAAAGAAACCAATTTTCTTTTCTTAAGGAAACCAGAACAAACATTGCTCTTACTTTTTTAATAGTAGTTTAGTTAATAGAGTGTACCACATCTAACTACATAAAATAATTTATAACTCAGCTCTGTACAAAGGAAAAGTAAGTGTAAACACGTTACACTTGGTTTTAAGGCTAGCTGATGAAGAAGGAGTGATACCTATTTCTTTATAGTATTTTTAACTAAGCATTTAATGAATGGCACTATTTTTGGTTTCTTTAAATGTTTTTACAAAAGTGAAAAGTAACATCTTCATTACCTTTTTCTGCTTCTCTTCTGTCTTAGTCAAAAAGGTGATTTTTTGAAAGCAGGATACAGATGATCAGTGGAAAGGGGAACACTTTACCTTAAGACTGGCAGCTTTGCAACTGAAAACTCTTAGTATGCCAGAAAGGTGTGGTGTGTTCTGTGCAAAGACAGTGTGATGCCACCATCAGCCCCAATCAAAGTGAGCTTTACCCAAACCACAAAAATTTACAAAAAAAACGTTAGCAAATTAAGTATGGAATATAAAAGTTAAGCTTCAGGCAAGTCATACAGGATTCTGTGGAAAATTTGCTGTTGACTTTGACAGCAGGCTTGGAAATGACCTATTCCTAACTGAGCTGGGTCATAGCTGACTCACTGACTAGTTCAGCAGAACTGAAAAGCATGTGCTGGTTTAATTTCACCATTTTGTGGCAGTTCTCTCTAAATTCCTATAGAAGTTTTTAAAAGCACATTACAATGGCTGCCTGGAGCACTGCAGGTTAATTATTTCCACTCAGCTTAATTAGATAATAGTGAACACTATGAAGGTATACTCCTCAAATGATTCATTAAAAGTATCTCTCTCTGGTCTTTAACTTTCCTGATGAGTATGAAAAGACTTCTCTCCACGAAATACTGGTGTGCTTGTTAAGGGATGTTATAACATGCTCCACACACGTGATGTGGAAGAGACACAGATGCTTCTCCTCCCTGCAGGTGGTACCAGACACGTGGGCTGTGACCTCTGCAGCCACTGGCACTGAGCCTCTCACACTGGAGCCTGCTGTAGATGTTTTTCAGGACATGAACCCAGCACAGGCTGGGGCCCCCACCCACTGCAGTGAGTGGCACAGAGACTGGCTGCAGCCAGAGAGTGACACCACAGCCCTGGGACACCCCCGCCCCTGGTCTGACTCCTGCTGCTGCCCCTGCGGCAAAGGCAGTGTCTGAGTATGGATTCTAAATGCAAAAAGTAAGCAGGGAACAGGGCCTGTGTGAAATGAAGTCACACAGGTTTCTCAGTCTGGCCTGAGAAAGCATGAGAAAGAATCCAAAAGAATCCAAACAGTCCTTGGTAAAGGACAACACTCTGCAGGTGTTGTTTAGTCAAGGGGTGGTGTTCCACTTAACCAATGATGGTGATGTGTCGCTTTAATGACCAATGAGAGTTTTACCTCTCGGACCTTCTTGAACATGCATATAAAATAAGATTAAGAATAATAAACTTTGCTCTCTTGGACAATGAATCTAAGGGAGTCCGTGTCGTGCTTATCGCTGTTGCTAATATAGTGCGACATCTGAGTCCAGCATCGTACCTGCTCACATACAGCATCAACATGGTTTAGATAAGAAGCTAAATTTAGAGGTAATGAATATTTGAAAGGTCTCTTTCTTTTTCATTCAAATTTCTTTACTTTTTCATTCAAATTATTAACTCCTCTGAAACATTTTTTTCTTTTTTTTCTCTCTCTTTTCTCTACTGAGCTCTCATTCCAGCTCTTCTCTTATCACCCATTTGATTTCTGTCACTCGCTTTTGGTAGACTAATTTTTTTTCTGTTTTCAGTTGCTTTCTCTCATCTTACAATGGTGTTTTTCCTTTTTTGCTTTCATATTTCACAGCACAATCACTGTGTGCCATTGGTTTTTAGCCTCCAGGTTAGAAGTGATCCTTCATTTCAGCTGAAGCATCAATTAGTTTTCCTCCACTGCAAAACTCAGTGAATCTCCACTAAACCAGATAAACTCAATCTAGCAATTAGTAGAAATTCATTCTCTTTAACAGCTTTTCTTTATGGGTCTGTGCTTCTGTTGGTGACCTGCTTCATGCTTTGGAGGGCTTTTCACTGCCCCCACTGTCTCTGGTGCTATCTCTGGGGCCAGCTTTAGGCTCTTCACTGAGCAGGGACATCACCATAGAGGTGTCCAGAAATGTCTGCCCAGTGCTAGGGCCCATTTCACTGTTACTCAAGTTTCCACCTTCTTCACTCTGTATCCATAAACCATCCACAGGATCTCCACTTTCTCAGCATCACTTGATATTCCTGTGGCATTAAATTGCTTGTGAAGACACACACCCAGAGAGAATGATCTCTCATCTGTCTTAAAAACTTCTTCCCAATCTTCTTTCTATATCTCCACAAGATAAGTAATTTTCTGTTGATGTAACTTGTTCTGTGAACATTTTTATGCATTACAGATAATTAAAAACTTCTAATAAAAACAAAAGGGTGGAGGGAAAAGGAAGGAAACTACATAGTTCAGCATAGCAGTAAATCTGATTCACTGTGCATTTTTTCATATGCTCACATGGTCCACTTTAAGTGAGGTTTTTCTAAAGAAGACAAGTGACCTGGTATAAATGTGTTTCCTGTCATAGAAGATCAGCCTAATTTTTACACACACTTAGAGAATGTGTGTGAAAATGTGTTAGGTGATATTAAATTAATTAAGTCATCTTGACATACTAGTGCACTTTCAAGTATTGCACTGAAATTTAAGAAATTTGCCATTTTCAGTGTTTAGGCACCTGGAGATGTTTACAGCAGTTTTAGATAAAGTTTACGTTGAACATTTGTTTAGAAACTGTTCATAACATATTCAGTTTTTCAGATTGAAAAGCTGTATGTATCATGTAAAGGCATGGTCTAAATGATAAAGCTGTGGTTGGGGAATTTAGTGAAGACTGTCAGGAGAAAAGTATGGCCGTGTCTCTGCTTTATCAGTTTTATACTTCGATGCTTATCCACTCTATTTCTTCTCTCCAGTGATACTACTTAATCCTCTCTTTCATCTTTTTTCCTTTGACAATCCCACAAATGCCAAACTGTAGTTACTGGTTTTGACAAGATCACTGGTTTTTTGCTCTTCATTTTCAATCAAATCCTGTTGTCTCCAGACTTCCCAATTGGCTCTGATCTCTAATTTATTGGTAGAGAAGTGTAACTATCAGTTCCTAATCTGCATCTGCCATTGGGAGACTGATTTATAACAGTATGTACAAGAGAATTTAAAGCGAGAGAGAGCAATCTGACTTTTAAATTAGAGTTCCAAGGTATTCCCTAAAATGCTGCCATCCATTCTTTTAACTCAATGCCTTCATGGGTGATCTGAGGTGATCTATAGGGTTTTAGTAGTCAATTACGTTGATAGGTATATATTGCAACGAAAATTAGGAAGCTAGGATCGGTAGAGGAAGAATCAATAAAATGCATGCATACAGACAAGTGAGTTTGTTAAGAATGTTTTCCTGGCATGACAAAAATGCTGATGATCTGCCAAGTAGCCTTCTGACAGCTCACACAGTTCCTCGGCAGGTGCTTCCAAAGAACTGAGGCTGAGGCTTATAAATATTTATGTTGTACATAATTTCATTCTATTCGCTGGCTTACTACATAGAAGGCACATGTACCCTGATTTGTCTCTCTCCCACAAGTCCTGAGCTGTGTCTATGAAATCTGCACTTCATTTTATCTCCCCTGCCTCTCCATCTGTGATGAACCATTAACAGTTTAGTGGGGCTGCCAACCTTTAAGGCCCTGAGAGAAATTCCATCATACAGCTGAAATTGAGCGTAAATCATCATGTCAAGAAACCACTTAATGCATTTCCCTTTCAGTTTTCAGAGTCTTTGTCACTTTTGTCTCAAAATTTTGTATTTAGAAAAATTATCTGTCCAGCCTAGATTTCAGGTCTTATGATAAATCTCTTCCAAAAATGTCATATCCAGAACTAATATAACAGAGAAATTCTCCCCATTTTTTATGGGACGAAATAAAATCCTCTAGGTGAACAAAATCCAAATTTCAGCACTACTGGGAGTTTAGCTGTACTGTTAAGGAACTGGAGGTGGCCAGTGGATTGTAAATGCTGCTGACTCAGAAGCAGAGTTAGACTCAAACAGCAGAGCTAACCTGCTGACTTTTCCAAATATAGGAGGAAGACTTTGAGAAGGAAAAGAAATTAACAGAAATAAAAAAGCATGAAGAGAAAAAAAGAGTGGGTAAAAAAAAGAGGTAGTTTACATGTGACTTTTGTCCTTCACTAACAGTGAAGGAGGAAATTGGAAAAATTGTTTCTAGTTTTTGAACTAGAAACAATTCTCCTAAATAAGATGATTACCAGCCCAAAAAGCTTTTAGGGACTCAGATTACTATGCCTTCTGAATATATTTATCACCTAAATCCCGTTACAAAAAGGCAGCAGTGAGGCAGGTGAGTACCTCTTTGAACAGGGAGCATTTGATGAAAGCAGGAAACAGCATGAGTTTGGGGGCAAGGGCAGCAACAGCAAGGTCTGTCTTGTGCACTTAGTGGGTGTTTAAGATAGACATTCTGATTTATCTGCCACTCCTGCAAAAAGTGGCTTACTGCCCTTGCTTTCAAGCTGACTACAACGAATTTTCAAAGACACCAGTCACACCTGGAAAGTGAGATATTTCGCCTCTGAAAACTCTTTTCTAGATGGTCTTTCCTGGGGTAGTCTGACCCGTCTCTGTAACAACAGGGCAATATGTAATATGTACTGTCTTTCTAAACCTGGGATCATATGTCTGAAAAAAAGTAAATGCATTGAGTTAAGATAGTCTTGGTGTAGGTAGATATGATTAGAAATATACAGGCATTATTAGTCACTTATAATTTTTAGCTTATAAAAATTGATATAATTTTGCATTTTTTCATAACCAACAGTGTCAACACTTTGATAACGTGACCAGGTCACACACATAACAATGACCTGGATGATCTTGGTCAAGTACAATTTTTAAAAGTAGCGCTTTGGAAAAAAAATTGCACTGGCCATATGTATATGTTGTACTCTTGATATTAAACCTTGATTAATAAGTTACAGTTCTCTAGTTGAAGTATCTCTACACAAGAGGTTTAGGCCATTGGTGAATTTAACAGTTGCAATTACAGATATAAATCATGCTAAATAGCAGGCACTCCCACAGGATGTCATGTGCCCCAGGTCTGTGCACAGGTAGCAGTACAGGGGTACCAAGGTTGAGAATATGTGAGCCATGCTCCAGTTACAGAACTGCTTGTGAAATGTAGGGGCCTCTGGGGACATTCTCCCACAATTCCACGTGGTGTCATACAGAGATGAGTTCTAGGGCACTCCCACAGTGAATTCTGGGGAAAAATGTGTCTCACAGTTTAATTTTCATTGCAGGGAAACATTATTAAATCCACGAGCAAGCAGCACTACTGAACTAACCTTAATTTGAAAAACTTTCACATCTAGCCCAGAGGAATTTTTACCTTACTGGGTTAGGGATAGGAGCTATGACATTTCTAGTCAACATATTATTGAAAAAAACAACCCAAAAAGAGTCTGGGAAGTTCAATTTCTCCCGAATATGTGTTTTCAGGCTAAGAATTACTATTATTCTATTCTAGAAGTTTGAAGGAAATAGCAGCAGTCCATCATTATCAGTGTGTTGATGCTTCATAGCTCCTTTCATGACCAGCCACTTTAAAGACTGGTAATAAGAGTTTCTTACTGTGTAAATAATTCTAATCTATTAGACTAACTAGCTTCTTTATGGTCACATTAAGGTTAAGGTTTTTCCTTAACCTGTTTCAAACTGGGCAAATAGGTACAGAATTCACAGGAAATTATTACAATATTTCATCTTTGTCATCACCTTTAGTGTTTTGACACAGCACAGGCCCAGTGTGCAGCATGTTTTCTCTGTATTAAGTATTTATTCTTTTTTTAGCTCATGAAAAATCACATTTAAAGTTGCAGTAGTGATCAGGAGATCATAACAGCAGTAGCTGCAGAATAAACTAACTGCAGACAATGGGATTGAAAATCTTCCATGCTGCTTTCTCATACTGTGAGAAGATAAACCAATCCTCTCACCTCTGCCCTGACCATAGTGTCAGAATTTTAAATTAGCTGCCAGAAGTGAGTACAGACCTATATTGCTCTCCTTGGTTACTTACTCCTCTGACATTACTTTCTCCCATATATATGATTTTGGTTTTGACCTTAATCATATTACTGCAAAGCCCATATGGTTTGCATTGAATTACATGAGCTTTTGTGTGAGCCTAAAAGCAGCAAAATTTTCTGTTTACTCGAGGCTTTTAGTTTCAAACCGTTTAGAAATAATACATCCCTTTATATTTTTTTACAGCATTGTATACATCATCAGTAGTTACATAGATGTGGAACTATGTAATTATAGAAATAATACATGTATAGTAAACTTTTGCGTATCTTTACTCAGTTAAGATAGCTGTAGATATTTCTTCATCATGTCTATTCTAGAAGAATTCCTAAAAAATAAAAAACCCTTTCAGATAAAAAAATTTCTTGCATGCTCATATGGGTACAGTACAGGCATAGTGTGGTGCTGCAGACACCACCAGCTACCCATTTAAAGGCTCAGGTTTGATGCTCAAACTAAAAATAGGAAGTTTGAGATACAATCAGATCCCAGACTGCATTTCATTTTATGCATTTGTCTCCACTACGTTTCTGAGCTGATGGTTAGGTGCTAGGTTAGGCTAAAAGTGTATTCATTTTTATTATTTGTATTAAAAGGTTTAGATGTTTTCTGCCATAGTCATTTAGGTCTATTTGACCTTGTGCTGAAACTGGATTGTTTTGTGTATTCACCAGAGCTGCTGCTCTCTCAGAGGCAGAATTTGTCTGCTGAAAGGTGCTTTATTTTTTCAGGCTGTGGCTGAGTCATCCCTGTTTTTTCTCATTTCTTTTCCATTTCCTTCAATGTTTTACTCCTATACAAACTGATATTTTTTTTCCTTTTATTTACGAAGTTTTATATCCTTAAACTTCTTGCTTGCTGTTCCCAAATACAAGCACATACTTAAGATGGCTTGGGAACAGTTCTACGGCATGTCTCTAACACCAGGATTCAGTGCAATTGCGGCAGAGGGGATAACCAAAGATTATCCTGGTGCCTGTGCCTTAGCACAGGACCTGTCAGTTGTGTCCTTCATCTCTTGCCTTGTCTGTTTTGCACTCCTGCTGTTGTGGCAAGAGCCATCATAGAGCAGCGTTTGTGTTTCCATGCATGCAGTTGAGATGAAAAGTGCAGGAGTTGCATAACGTCCCAGACAGGCTCTGCCTCTCCCAGGAACATAAATCAGGCACTAAGTGGTTTTACAGGTGTTAAGTCTTCCATTTGCAGCAAATATCCACCCAGGCAATGCTTGCTCCTATCACCCATTTTGCATAAGAGGGTTGGTTAGACCTCACAGGAAGATACTCCAACAACTTCCATCACAGTAAATAAGGGTGATGCTGTTCACCTGCTTTTTAGCACATGAACATTAGCTATTCAGCCAAATTAGTTTTTAAAATGAGAGTATAAATAATATTTATATTTTATATATGTAGATGCCAAATATTAAAGGGATGACTACACATCATGATTGGTATTTTAATACTCAGAAAAGGCAAAAGTACCAGACTGGTTATCACAATTGCCAAATTCATTATATGGGAAAACTCAGCCATGGAATTAGAAGTCTGCCAGAAAGGACAACAAAAGATATCTTTGAAATTTCATTTTTGTTTGGTTTCGTTTTCCATCTTAAAATTCAAATTAAATAGACTTAAAATCTTTAAAATATTTTAACATTAAAATTTTTACAAACCTTCTATTATCTTCTGTTGTTTTAAATAAATAATCTGACACTTCTCTGCTAGATGATTTAAGATGGGTTATAAGAATATTACAAGAGATGCACACAGATAAACAAATCCCCTTTATTGGAAAGATGCTGGAAAGATACAAAGACAAAGCAATTTTGTTGTCCTGTTCAAAAATTCTGGTTGCCCTTTGCGATTCATGATGGCTGCAATCTGTTTGGCCTTTTCCCATCAGGATTCTGCTCTAATGATGAACTCTGCAGCATGTACAGAAATTGTTCTCAAGCCTATGTTAACAGTCCTGATAATATATTTTTTAGGTTTCCTCTACGCCCAGAACAGTACCAAACGCAGCATTAAAGAGCGACTTATGAAGCTCTTGCCCTGCTCGGCTGCCAAAACGACATCTCCTGTTACTCAAAGCAAGTTTTATTTTTCATTTTTTTCATTTGATTTTTCTTTTTTTTTTTTTTTTTAGGTTTGCATGCATCAAAACTTACACTTTCATCAAGTGCTCATTTGAGAGGCAAGATATCTGCTGAAGTAATCATATGGTTTATCGAGGTTTAAAATCCAGTGATGAACAGATTTGTCTGTGCAGAGTAGGATGGCAAGATACTAGTGCCAAGGTCTGCCACACAGGAGCTGCTGGCTTGGCACTTACAGTCTGCAAGTCAGTTGACAAGTGATTCCCTGGTTAAATTTAGTAGCTGCTCTCCATGTATTTGAAAAGTGATAACTTTTTGAATTTTTATGCATGTGTCTGTGTGTGCTTGCTATCCAATACACAGGGTGTACCATCATAGCTGGTCTGGGAGGAAAGGATCGGCCCTGCAGGTTTTGAGTATATAACTTCAAACTATTTAGGGAACCCGACTTAAAGCTGATGTCTGAGAGAAAAATAATAATGAGATTGAAAAGAAAATACATGAATGTGAATATATAGGAAAAGCACACTGATATTATACTGAATGTCTTGATAGGCTGTAAGGAAATAAAATCTCTCCAGGGTAGGTAACAGATAAATACAGAGGGGTGGAGGGAGTGAGAGATCAATATATAGATACATATATATTTCTAGCTAGAGATTAATTATACTAATAACACTATAATATCTTCCTATATAAATTGATTCCTATAGCAGATTTTAAAATATCTCTCTGGACCCAATTCAATCTAGATTAATTTAACTTAATTCTAGGCACTGATATGAGCACCTAAAACCAGAAGATGTCAATGTCTTTCCTGTATGCTCTTCTGATAAAGCATATCAATCAATCTCTGGTAAAAAAAGGCCTGCAAGAGCAGTTCCCCATGTCTAGTAAATCCAGGACAACCAAAGACAACTTGACAGGAAATACAGGCCCTCTACTAAATGTCAGGACTCCGCAGGTATAGATCTAGGCTTTCTTTTTGCTATCCCCCTTCACTCTCTTTCATATGCTCCTCTGTAGAGAAAACTCTGGTACTTATTTGTCTTTTAAGTATTTGAGATGAAAAGGGCTAAATTTCTGGATGTACACTGATTTATTTTTTTCATGGTGTCTTCAGCTGATATATTTCAGTTGAAAATAAGGTAGCTTATAAACCACAGTTACTGTTATGACTCTTGTTAATAACTCTTTCTGGATAAGTTACTTTCAGCTGCATGACCTGAGCAATATAGCAATATAGCCCTAGACAATAAATCAGATAATCACAGGTTTGCTTGAGTTGGAAGAGAGATCTTTAAAATAATCTAGTCCAGTCCTCTTGCACAAAACCAGATTGCTCAAAGTCCCATCCAACCTGAATAATCCCAGGATGGAGGAAATAGAAGAGAATTAATAGAGTGTTTGATCTCTTTGTTTGAAGTTACTGGGAGAGTGACACATCCTTATTCCTTGCACATTTCTATGTAAGCTCTTCATCTGCACAGCTAACCAAATATATTAAGTCTCAGAAACCTTGACCATGTCAAACTTACGTTTTCCTTACTGAAAGTATTCTATAAAACAGAGGCAAGGTTGAACCAAAATGAGTGTTAAATATTTCCTATTTGAGAACCAAGTGGTAAAATAGGTACATTTGATCATTTTCTCTGTAATCTCCTCAATAATGAAGTACTACGTTAAGTAAGAATGTTATATCAAGTGAAAACGTTAAGTCTATCATTGTAGATATACATTGTTATTATTCCATTTTGACATCATGTGCTATTTCATTTCTTCTAGCATGAAAGAAGCAACATTATAGTGTCCTAGGAATGAAAACAGCACCCCTTGCAATAACAATCACATTATGTGAAATCCTTAGAAATTATCAGGGAAATATTTTTTAAGCAAGTACTTTATTGAAATATAAATAGCCTGAATTTGCACTTCTGCACTTTTATCAATATGTGCTTACAAAGGTTATCAAAAACTGTAAAATCTTGTTTCAGCATTATTTTAGAATATTTCAGAACATATTTCAGCGTTCCTATTGAAAAAAGCATGTAAAAGAACACTTATTTATGTGTGCTCTAGTCTAGTAAGTCTAAACTTAAAACCATCATTCCCTAGATATGTGCATGTGCTAGTACACAAGGGTAGGACTACACTCAATGGTTTTGAAAAAGGAAAACATGTTAAATAGTTATTAAACAGCTAAGGAGGCTATAATGTGGAGTTTGTGCAGGGAAATGCATGTGAACTATTTTTACAGACATGAATTTTTTGAAGAGTACATTTGCTTTTCACAATGCTTTTACCATTTTTTTCTTTAATGAATAATGAAAGGTTCAAAGCATATCTCCTGTGACATTTACATTAAAATGTCTTTACTATTTAGCTATAAGAAATCTACTAACTTATGAAATCAGTAAGAATATTTTGTTTAGTACAGTAATGAAGGATTGTGAACTTGTTTCTGGTTTTCAGTTAACATGAAAATTCATTTCTATGAAAAAAGGTATAAAAATAGAACTAGTAAAAATAGATTTTCACACATTTTTTAAAGTATATTTTAAAGTATAGATTTTTTTTTCCCCCAGCCTAGTAGCTAGAAGTGTGAAATATTAAAAACTTGGAAATGACTTGTGAATGCTATAGCATTTTAGTCATCACAGTTGGTACATTTTAAGGAAGTTTATGATGATCTTACATTTTTATTATTTCTATCTATAAGACACTAGAGAAGTCAAGTGCGAGGAAGTGATACTGAACCTCTTAATTAACATCATCAGCCTATTGCAGTGTTCTACATTCTCTCTGAATCATTTAAACACAATAAAAATGTTTACTACTAAGAATATACAAAATATTGTGCTCAGCACATTGTCTGGTCATTATCTCTAGCTTCACATTTATTACATGCATTCATTTAGCTTCCAGAAAAGCTTGTAGGTGTCTCTCTAGGTAGCCAGATGTTTTACAAATGGGTGCTTAGAGAACTCAAGTCTTTTTCTGTCTAAAGCCAAAGCCCATTTAAATCCCATGTAGCCATTTGAATATAAAATGCAAGTGAGCTTTCAACAATATTTATTTTCAGGTTGATTTTTTTGCCAATTTAGTTTAAGTACCTAGTGTTGAGTTGCAGTTAAAAAAAATAAAATCATCTGGATCACATTGAGATCGTCTTCTTGAGATGAGTACTAATAGCAACCGATCCTTAACAGGAGAAAGGACAAAGCCCTAAATTTTGTGAAGATTTTCCCAAATAGTTTATATATTATTAAATATCTCTTTAAAAGTTGTTTGTTTTTTGTTTAGCTGAACTGTATCTTCTGATGCCAAATTTCAACCAAGCAGCTGAAAGCTATTATTACTGCATTATAGCAGAACAAAAATTTCTGAAACTGTAAGCATAATACTACTTTAATTGAGTATTTTAATACTGTGGGCTTATGAATTTTGAACCAAATAAAACTTTAAGAATAGAGAGTCACAGATTCTAAGGAAATTAAGTATATATCTTCAGCATTGTAGAAGTGACAGTTGGGTATTTTGTATCACTATACTTCTGTAGTTCATGTAACTTGTAAATCAAAATAAGGAAGTAATTTCATTAAATTAATCTGGAGTACTACATAAGTTACATTTTATGCTGGCTGCACTTAGAATTGGACACACACTTATTTTTTGACCACAAGGTGACTGGCACCCTATTGTAAGTTTCTTTAGCTGTTTTATTGAACTTACTTAAAACTCTACCTAGCAAAAAAATTCGTTCCTAATTCTCTTTGTTTTAGGGGTACATTCAACTGTAAACCTTGAATGTGTATATCCACATTCTTACTTACCTAAAGAAGAGGCACTAAAACCATCATGTTTCCCAACTTAATCTGCTCACCCTCAATAATATTTCTCCTAAAGGATCAGTTGTATGATACCCAAAGTTAGATCTGCTGCTGGAAGTGCAACATCAATTTCGCAAGCTTTACAAAGGACAACTTCACAATGAAAATCCCAGCCTGATACAACGAATTCACATCCATTATCCAACTGAAGGAAAATTTTCAGCTTTCTAGAGTCACTAAAGATTTATAAAATTGTTTCCTTTGGTCAAAGAGTTGTATAAACAGAAAAGTCATACTGAATGTATCATGCATGTTCTTGCAGTTTATTGCTATTACTACTCATGAGATAATATGCAGGCTACTGGATCATCACTGCTGTTCACTATTCTTTGCAGCCACAGAAGCAGATGATAGACACTCTTTTCCTATGAGTTCGAAAATGACTTATTATTTGTCTTTCTTTCTTTCTTTCTTTCTTTCTTTCTTTCTTTCTTTCTTTCTTTCTTTCTTTCTTTCTTTCTTTCTTTCTTTCTTTCTTTCTTTTCTTTCTTTTCTTTCTTTCTTTCTTTCTTTCTTTCTTTCTTTCTTTCTTTCTTTCTTTCTTTCTTTCTTTCTTTCTTTCTTTCTTTCTTTCTTTCTTTCTTTCTTTCTTTCTTTCTTTTCTTTCTTTCTTTCTCTCTATCTCTCTTTCTCTCTTTTCTTTCTTTCTTTTCTTTCTCCGCCCACCCACCCGCCTGCCCTCTCCTCCCTCTCCTTCCTCTCCTTTTTTCTTCTTTGTCTTTTTGAAAGGGTAGAGTATTTATACTTCCTGTACTTCTTGCTAAGATTTCCTTCTGTCTCTTGTACTCTGCAGACACTGTAGAAGATGAAATGGAAATGGCCACAGTACGACATAGACCTGAAGCTCTTGAACTGCTGGAAGCACAGAGTAAATTCACAAAGAAGGAACTTCAGATCTTATATAGAGGTTTCAAGAATGTAAGCACTTCCTTTTTGAATTTTCAATCTGTTTGTGGGATATGCCACTGCAGTCTGAGCCTTGTAAGACTGACTAGCAATGCAGCACATGACATTCAGTAGCTAAATACTGCATGTCTGATCAGATGAGGAAACAATCACTCTGAAACAATAGGTCTAAGGTTGTTAAACTATTTAATGAGCAAAAGATGCAGAAAAAATAGAAAGCATCAAGGAGAGAGTAATTATAACTTAGTATAGTAGGACTTTGTTCAAAGTCATATTGAAAGTTGTGTTGGGGTTGTTTGTCTAAGGATGCAATAATGGAAGAGTACTGAAGAATTTGGTCAGTAAGATGAAAGATTTTGATTGTTGTATTCACAGGAGCTTTCACAAGAAGTAATTGACTTCATCTGCCCTAGATGACTTTTTTATTTGATGAACAGCTGTTGACAACTTCATCAGTTCTCACTAGCTCTACAAATCTATAAACTTCTTAGATCCTTTTGCTAGGAGTAATTATGATTTTTTTTTGTTTTGTTTTGTTTTTTTTTTTGCAGATAAGGTGTGATGTAGTGGCAGGTCCAATGTTTTATTTGGCAGGGATTCCAAGTGAGGACTGCAGTTCATGGGTGTAGTCTGACTCATTTTCCAGTGTGTACAGCTGCCCTGGAGTGCTGGGCCCGTCTTTGACTTGTGAGGCATGTATGGCTAGTATAGCAAAGAAGTAAGACTCAAAAAGATGTTAGTAAGTTTTCTTTAAAAATAGACCTTTTCTCTATTAATTTTACTGTCTTTCATCTGATTAAAAAATATGAAGAATATTGTATGCAGTTAACATTGAATAGAAAATATTAGAGAAATATTATATTAAAATTAATAATAGCAAATTTTTAATCATCAGTGTTTAAAGTTAATCTGTAATTTCAGCTGTAAATATTGCAACTGTGTAGATGCTATTTCTTCTGCTAAGCTGAAGCTAAAGATGAATTTATTTGCATTTATCATCTTGTAGTTTAGGTTTTTTTCATGCTTCTTGGGTGAAAAGGGACGACCTCCTGCTACTACTCAGATGAGTTAATAAAAACACAATGAAGCTCCATTATGGAATCAGAGAGGGTATCTTCAATAGCTCGTACAAGAAGTGTAAATTCTTGCGGAGCTCTCAGCTCTCCTGCGTTCTGTAAAAAATTCTGTAAAGAAAGCAAGACATGCAAAGGGATGTTTTAAACATATATTTTTAACAAAAGCTTACAGTGCAAGCAAGGCAGAGTCACTTACTGTGTCCTGTCTGTATCATCGTCAGTTCCAGAAAGTAATGTTGGCATGTTAATGATTAACAGTGATTGCTCTTAAAAGCTTTTCATTTCCTCAGGTTTCCAGAGAACTTTCCCCTGCTAATGACAATATTCTCCAGGCATTTCAAATCATGATCTAATGTCCCTAATTATCAAAGGCAAAAAGGTACAAAGTGTAGTGGATAAAATAAGCCTTCTGTCTGTTTCTCCAAGAATAATTATTCTTAGAGTTTCAGAAACTAAGAACCTATTATTTCTTTGCATAAAATGAAGTATGGAGAAAGAGAATAGATTATAAGGAAGTATTTTAATTGATATATTTTTTAGAATTTTCTGAAAAGAGGAATTCCAGCTCTTCATATGCTTTTCTTTTCCAAGATGTAAGTTCTACTTACATCAAAGAAATGTTGAAGATAAGACATGGTAATACATTTTTAGCCATATGTTTCATTTCCTTATCAGTACATGATAATTCAAGACGTGCATGTGTAACATATCTTTGACTAGATAGAGTTAATGGGCATGACCTTCAGTGTTTTTGTGTATAATATCACTGCAAAAATTATTAATTATGATCTAAAATGTTGTAAAGCATGCCCAGTGACTCTTATAAAGGTAAATCAGTTTAAAGCAATATTCTTTAGACCAAGCATAAAATTTCAGAATTGGATAATTTCAAACTTTTTCTTGAGTGGGAGTTTGTTTTATTTTTTGTTTACCAGTTTCTGCTGCAATATGTGGTGCTAGATCACAGTTCTCTAATCACTTCAGAGAACTGGTAGGACAGGTCTACCTCAGCTCTATGAGCAGCTTGTCTATGCTGATTAATTCACCTTTCCTGTCACATATCAACCTTTTATCAAATAGATCTTGAGTGGCTTTGGTGGGTGCTGATCCACAATGGCATTGCAATGTCTCCCATGGTCTGTGCTTGGACCATCTCCTCCTTACAGTGCTCCATCATCCTCTTCCACCTGCCACAGGCCACCTGCCTTCTCACACTGGGATCCAGCTTAGTGCTATCCTGCCAGTATTTCCACTCCTGCGTGCTTCACGCATCTGCTTCGTGTACCAACGTCTCCTGGGTGCCACCCAGCTGGACACTGACTTTGCTTTGTTGGCCATGAGCCATAAAATGTGTCTGTCTGTGCAGAAAGGGCAGTTCTGCTGTAGGTAAGGCATTTCCAGCAGGTTGAGGGAGCCCTGGGAGGCCACACCATACTCACTCAGCACTGGTGAGGCCACATCCAAAGTGCTGTAGCCAGTTCTGGGCTCTCCAGTGAAACAAAAGTATGTGGAGAAAACAGAATGGAGAGAGTCCAGCAAAGGGTCACAAACACGTGTAAGGGACTGGAGAACCTCTGCTGTGGGAAAAGGCTGGGAGAGCTGAGACCGATCAGTCTGGAGAAAGCTCAGCAAGGATCTTACCAGCATGTATAAATATCTGAAGGGAGGATGTAAAGATGGAGTCAGGCTCTTTCAGTAGTGCCCAGTTCCAGGACCAGAGGCCGTAGGCACAAAGTGAAACACAGGGTGTTCCCTCTGTACATCAGGAAAAGTTTTTCACTGTGAGGGTGACTGACCACCAGCACAGGTTTCTCCCTGGGTTTATGTGATCTTCCTGCTTGAAGATATCCAAAAGTTAGTTCCCTGGCCATGGTCCTGGGTATCCTCTCTAGGTGGGCCTGTCTATGCAGGAGAGTGCAACCAGGTATCTCCAGGGATCCCTTCCAACCCCAGTCATTCTCTGAGTCTGTGATATTCTCTTTAATCATTCCACTAAGAAGGAACCTACTGAAAAGATTTAATGAAACACACAGGCACTCATATTTAACATGGTGTCATCAAAATCTTGTGCAGATCCTACCTCTATGCTTTACGCTTTTTGCCTGACTTACTCTTTCTTCAATAATTTAAGTATATAAAGCAAGATAAATTAAAGCGTGAACTTAAGTGAGTGTAGTTCTGCTGAGGTTGTGGTCCTGTTGGATGAAATTAGCAGTGCCCTACAGCACGTTCATACTAACTGAAAAGCTTTTGTCTCTAAAATCTCACTTCGGCCTGCTTATTTCCCCTAATCCTGTCGAGTTTTAGCATGTCTGTTCTGAGATAGGGATGAAAGAACTTTTTATAGCTTACTTCCAGTTATTTGTTATTTTTGACTTCAAGTTGCTTACATGTACAGTTCTGACTGACTTCAGATGAGAAAGCAGTAAAATCACCTGCATTTCTGGAGTGTTGATATTACAAAGTTTGATTTATTAGCGCCAATTTGATTTTCCACTGTACACAAATTACATGCAAAATCCAGGTGGAAGGAGCACAGGGTCTCACAGAGCATCTTTGTGTGTATGTAAACACCTGAAAGCTTTAGAAAGTCTCAGATCCCATCTACTACTCCCAGTAGTAGAGCTGATGCTCTGAGTAAGCAAGAGGTAGAGTATAATTGCAGGGAATGCTGGAAGACGATTGAAATGCCTTTGTGACAATGGCTGTTTTGGTAGAACTCAAAGTCAACATTTAAAAGGAAAGAGAATATACACTAAAGAAGATGTAAGGAGGTGGGGCAAGCACCTTCAGATGACCTAACAATTATTATATGGAAAACTATCAAGGGAGAACTTATGTTTATGTTAGGTAATTTAGCCATTTTTAAGCTTCTATACTAACCTTGAAAAATGAGCTTAATATAAGGCCTAAGCCCTTCTCAGGCTGAAAAGGTTGTCCCCAGCATTCTGGCTTTACAATATTCCTATGCTGTTGATGAATTGTTGCTCTGCTGCCATCACAGTGGGACATTTCCAATTTGTATTTGGCTTCCTGTCATCCCATTTCTTGTAAATTGAAATTGTGATTGCTGCAGTCATTAACCTTTCAAACCAATGGCTCTGTGGCAGTCCTAGTACAAGTGGTACTTCACAATAAATTGTACAGACTATCAAGCATGGACTCAACATGTGGTCTTGCTTTATCTTTTGTCCATTGATAGATCTCTCCCAGTTTTAAAAGTGTCCATTTAAAAAATACCTAGATAATGCCTTTGCTGCACAAAAGATGCTCCTGTACTAAATTTAAATGTTAATAATCTTTTCATTTTGGTTGATTATTCTTGTAAAATTCTTGTAGAGCTCTGTGTTGGGAAACTCCTAGATGTTTCCAGAAAACTGGAAGGATTTTTCATGAACGTTTATCTTACCTGTATGTCAGAGAAAATGTAAATTGAAGTCATAAATGCATAAAAATCTCTGTGGACACATACTGGAGCTTTAAATAGGCAGCTCCACACTTTTGACATTTATTGGGAAAACGGCATTTCTGAGACACTTCTCTTTTGCAAATGAGACAAAGAAGGATAGTAAGAAAATAAATCTGACAGTGTTACAGCTCAAAGATCGGTTCCCTCATCATACTACCCATCTTTGTGCATAAATTGAAATATGCTAATTTATTCAGAGATTTTTCTATCTCAGTTACTATTTGATGGAAACTTTGTGTCGCTGTATATTGCATTTGTGAGTATCGCAGAAAGTTTAAAGGAAGCTAGTTTCAGAGGTGAAAAAGATCATTTATTGATTGTCTAAAACTTTTGAGTTTTGTGCTTGAATATTTTCCCATTTAATTAAAGTGTTAAAAATCAAAAGAAAAATTATAAGTTTTGTGAAAGTAATTGAGATTTAGAAAAGTAAAATTGGGTTGGTACATGGAATACAAATAATTTTCACTGCATAAATAATTTTTCTACTCCTGCAATTTTTGTTTAACAATAAAGATTAAAATTGGGTATATAATGTGCATTTTGCTGGATATGCACTAACTTATGCAAAAGCTGAAACACCTCAATGTAATCTTGAGTACCAAAGTTAAAGTTTTCAGAATGATTTAACTTTTCTTTAATATTTGATACTATGTACATTTGTTTTTTCACTGCAATTGGAAGCTACTTGGTAAGAAGGAAGGTATGAGAAACGTATCTCAGTGTCCTACACATGGATGGCTTATACCTTTATGGCTATGCTCTTTGCACAGCCTCTGACCTGCGGCTAATGGAGATGTACAGTTCAGTATTTCACACCTGTCTTTCAAATGTAGTTTGTAAGATAATCAATGTCTTGATTAGAAATTATTTAGTACAGATTGACATCTTGTACTGACAAGGGATATAGACATTTGACTATTGAAGAGATTAAAAAATGGGCATTGTAAAGAGTTAAAATACCTCTGTGATGATCCAAAACAGAGATTTTGAAACTCCATTCAATTTTCCTTGCTTTCTTACTTAACCTTTTCCACCTGTTCTAAAGCATGACAAGGGACAATGACAACATAATCCTCTTAGTTTATATCTCTGGAACATTGTATATTACGAAACAGAGGCTTTCATGCTACAAGAAGTAATAAAATTTAGCTTGGATCAGCTTTCTCTGAATTGGCCGTGTCATCTATCTCACAGAGACAACAGGATGTCTTCAATTTGTTGTGATCGCATTCAATTCTATACTGAACCTGTATGTTTGTTTTGCGATGAGTAAGTGCAGATTCAAGATTAATACAGATCAGAACAGAGAGGAAAAACCACAAACTGAGTATGTGTGGAAATGGCACTACTGCAAGAGTATTTTGCCCCTGACATCAGACCTCCAAAGCTTGTTCTTGTAGATGAACTAGCTTAGAGCTTAAATATGTTTTGTAACCTCCCATGGGGAGCCCTAGGACAGCAAGGAAGATTTTTCATTTGACCAACAGTCGGTGCCGTTGCTTTTCCTTAGGATGTGATGACTGTCTGTACAAGTCTTAAAACTTCACAGCAAGCAGTCTTAGCAAGGTCTTTCCAAATGCAGAATTTCTGACCCAACAGAACAGAGCCTAGAAGAAAAATATAGATCAGTTAAAGGTTCCTACCTGGTTTTCTTGGCTAACATGAATCAATACTAAAACCATTTGAGCTATACCCCTCTGTGACTCTGGATATCAAACAAGGGATGCTCTACTGGGCATCAGTGCGTGAGACATTCCCATTGTGCTGAAAGCTTTTGCAGAGGTGCTGACCCCTCTGCACAAAGCAGTGTTTGAACACCAGTGTTGTGGACATACAGAGGTTGTACATACACAGAAGTACCAACAACATGTCTTTTCAGATAGACATAGTGATGACATCTGAACAGGTTGTGCCTCAT
Organism: Pseudopodoces humilis; assembly: GCF_049639895.1. NCBI lineage: Eukaryota > Metazoa > Chordata > Aves > Passeriformes > Paridae > Pseudopodoces > Pseudopodoces humilis. The sequence continues at coordinate 16,777,869 of NC_142205.1, read as the reverse complement.
GCATATAAACCTGCTGAGCTTAGAGCATAGAATTGCCAATAAAATGGAAAAAAAGTAAATGGAAGTTCAAAATCTTACAAGGAAATCAGAGAGTACTAATTCAAACTGGAAATTAACATCTACCCAGGTTAGAAAACTCGTGTTACTTGTTTGTCTTGATAAACTAAACAATAGACAACAGCATGATGAAGCTCAAGCAAGCCTAGAAGCTAGATATCATGTGTGCTGTCAATAGACAGATTTCTGTAAATCTTTTTCTCTCTAGGGTTTCAGTAGACATGTATAATGCATATAGCTCAAATCTCCTTTTTTAAATTTGAGTTCTTGTTTTCCAGTTGTGCTCCATATAAATTGTTTTATCAACTTTAGATGACTGAATAACTTTTTAAATTACTTTAAAATAACCAGCCAAGGAAGAATTTTGTTATTATTTTACAAAAGCCCTGCCATTCATTTGCTAGGAACTTAGAGAGAACTCTTCCGTATTTCAAACAAAGCTATGTAAAAATCTTTTAACAAACTGAACAATAAATAATTCTTACATTCATCATGTATTTTCTTCAAGTGTTAGTAAAGAGACTTAAAACATTTCAAAAGTTTTTCAAGTAAAATAATTTGGAAGAACAGTTTGACAGACCTAGAGTGTAGTTGTCAATCATCACAAATTTACAGATCTTAATGTGTTCAGTAGAGATATTTGTTTCAATTAGTCTCACAGTTACTGGCAGAGATTGAAGACTTCTTTCTGAAAGTTAATAATGAACTCAGTCCCTACACTTCTATTCATCTCATGGCTTGCACAGAGGTACTTCATGTTGTGCTCACTAGGGAAAAAATGTCATCTAGCTTGCCAAAGACTGTCTTCATAATAGTGACTGCTTGCTCATGAATTATCTCTGAGAAAAGTAGATGCCAAATCTCTAATTGAGAAATGTGCAAAAAGACTGATTTTAAGAATCCAATAGTAATAGTAGTCCAGAGCACCAAATGCCTCTAAAGTTCTTTGTAAAATAACAAAACAAAATAAAAATAAAAAAGTAAGCATCAGATTTTGGTGGAATTTTATTGTTCTGTGTGCTTGTGAGCCCCTCCTATTTGGAATTGGCAGTACCCTGTTACAATACAGTGTTCCGCTGTGCTCTCCCTGGGGCTCACAAGTGCCAGGCTGACACTGGAAGCACAGTGCAGACCTTCTGCTTTACCAGCCAGATGCTCAGTGTAACTCATCTGCTGGAAGAGCTGTTTTCTACCACATGAGCTTTTATGTGCATCAGTTTGGAATATAAATGTTTATGTACTGAAATACGAGCAGCCAAATGTCGTCTTTGGCTACAGCTCACTGCAGCTACTTTTTTGCAGCATCTGGACTAAGCACTGCAGAGCCTGGTATTTATGTGCAATGGTTGGATTTTGGTTTCTGGGTAATCACTAACATTAGAGCAGTAACATTTGGTGCAATGCAGCTCTGATGGCGTTGTAACTTAAAAATTTAGTAAGGAGACACTTCTTACTCTCCTTTCTCTGCCCATCCCCTTTTCTTTATGAGGTGCAATGCATATTAACTATAACTGCTGTAAGCATTGTACTTTATAACACACAGCTTAACATAAAATGGTTCTGTGAGAATATTTATCAGTTGAGACAGCAGCATTCAAAAATCCCTCTACTAGGCTTTATGGCTACCAGTTTCCTTACTTTTAAAGAATTTGTGTACAAAATTCTTCATTAAAAATTGTACTAAGTTGTTTCTCTGTTCCCCTCCAATTCTGATGCAGCATGTGATATTTTCAGATGGGGATTCTAAGCCTGAAAAATGAGGGGAGAGGGAATAAATATATCTTCTGGTGAAACTTCTTGAAGGTGCAGTTCAATCTTTTGGGTTCTATGGACTTGACAGATAAATCTTATTTGTGCTGGACTCAGGGATCTGTCATGAACCCCAGGAATTTCCAAATTATTTTGGATATTTATATTTTTTTACTTTAAATTTCTGATCAATGTGAACAAAATTAGCTACCTACAGGTTTTGTTAGAAATAAGTGAAACAGACGGAAGTCCTTTCTTTATTTCAACAGGATTAATTTCATTTACAAATGTCTTTAGATCAACATCCGTGCTAAAAATAAACACTGGTAAATCTTCAAACAAAACAGCAAATCACAAGTGACAAAGCCTCAAGGTCAAGTCTTTCAGTGTCAAGGAAGTTTATTACAAGTCTTGGGTCAACCTGCATTTATCTTTGAGTGAAAGTGTCTGTCAGAGCCCATATTGTTTGGATCAGCTGGACATTTGCACAGTTGCACTTCAATTATGTGAATGATTCTCATACTAGCTTTTAAGTAATGGAATTTATTCAACCCAATGAATTCCATTGTGAAACATTCTTAAAAGATCTTAGCTGCGGTGAGTGTCAGAGAAGAAATAGGAGCCAATAACTCAGAGGACAGCATGATTCAGTAAACACAGCATGAAACTTGAAGTCTAAAGACTCCAAACTTTTGGCTTGCTGGCTGGCTTATTAACTGCCACACACCTTTAAAAGCCTTAACCATCACACTAAAAAGCCTTCTGGGTTGCCTGAGAGCATTATACCAGAGCTTCAGGGCCTGCGTGGGCTTCACATTGACAGTTGCCCTATTTAATGTCTCTGGTCTGACAGCCAAAACCTTTCAGAGGTCCCTGGCTATCTGAGAGATTGTGTCTCAGCCATTGATCAAAGCCTCCTCAAACACATCTTGGGAACCAAGTGGGGAGTACCAGTGGGGGAGCTGGTGGCTGTGGGAAACTGAACTTTCCCAGGAGCTGGAGATAGCAAAGTTCATCCCTAGAGGAGAGAAAAATGAACACTGAATTCCTCGGTGTTAAGAGTGAAATGTATTTGAGGGAGGTACTTTACCCCTCAATGGCCAAGCTCCATATCTGTCAAGCAGGAATCACAGTAAACTCATGCCTGAAAACACACTGATCTAGGAAGCACTTTATGTATTTCTAACAATTATTTACTCACTCCATTTATGCATCTCTGATGCTGTGATCACCTTTAGAGTGACCTCAGAAAAAAAGAAGTGCCAAGAACAACTTTTAAAAGTGAACTCTTAGTGACTGAATATAGCAGTATTTCTATCTGAAATACTATCTACAAGCAATTACAAGTATCAGAACACCAACATGAGTGTGATTTTTCTTGTGATTTAAAATGTCAGCATTAAGCACTGTATTTAGATGCACAGGCTACCAAGTCAATAGGCTACTTCACTGAAAAAGAGGCATGGTACCACCCCTGTAATGGAGCATAAGTTACAACAGCCTTAATTTCCTATTCTGTTCTCAAAATCTGTGGGCATGAAACAAAGACAAACTTAATGTGCCATAAACTTAGCAGACTGTGCAAGAAGTTTTTATGTCCAGCAATTTCAGCTTCAATGTATCTCCATAAGGAATGATATGACTATGAGAAATCAAATCTCTTTTTTAGGCCTGAACTGATTGATAGATTATTCTTTTTAGATCTGTCTGATTCCCTAGTTATCTGTTTTTATTCTTCCTGTTACCTGTTTTAACTGGGTAATGTGTTCTCCTTTTATTATTTCTCTATGCTGTTCATGTTTTCATGAATATATGCCAGCAAATATCGATCACCATTTATATAGGTTTATTTAAGTATTCAGTTCCAATGATTTGACTGATGCTACAGATTTTAAATGTGCTGCCAAAAGCAATGTATCGAGTATCCACATTTGAGGAAAGATCCAGAACAGTCTGAAGGAGATTCATATAGTTCCTTTAGATTTTTTGCTGTGCTTAAAGAATTATCAGTTCATATGTCTTGCTAAACTTCAGACTTCATTCTGATGCTTTTCTCATGTCTTTGAATTATAGGAATAATATCTCCTTTATAAGCAGCAATGGTACATCCTTCCTTGTCTTATGGAACTGTTCAGCCCTCCTTCTCCGAAGGATTTAGATGTATGACCACAAAGCCCACTCTGGTCCTTCCATGATCACCATGGGCAGTGGTCAAGTGGTCTTGTGGTCAAATGGCTTCTTCTTATCATGGACCCACACCCTGGGGAGGCCCTTGGGCAGCAGAATAAAAGTGTCAGTGTGCTGTGCTGGTGGACTGGGCAAGCACAGAAGTGACAGTGAGGTTTTCATACGCGGGGAGGGGACCGTGTCTCAGACACTGAGGGCCAGAGTTCCTCTAGGATGAAGCATATTGCCTTCACTGTGAGGACAGGGAAGAGGCATTTCTTCCCACAGACCACCTCTCCCTCTCACCCACAGCAGACACATACACATCATTGCCTCAATTGTGTCCGATTTTCCCCACTGTACTTGGTGAATCAGCTCCAACTTATGCTAATGTCAGGCTCAGTTTTATAAATATTTATGTAGGTAAGCACATTTGTTCTTCTGTTTGCACTGCTGGGGCTCTTCTCCTGAGACAAAGTGTTGTTAGTAGTGGAGAAAGCAAAAACCTTTGTTAAAGGGTAAATGTATTACCATATAAAATATAAATAATGAGCACAGTGTTTGATTTTCAGTGTCTAAACCAGTCCCCATCGAATTTTATGTTCTTTGCCATTTCTTCAAGCTAGCAGGAGGCTGTAGGCACTGAAATTCCTTGGTCTTTTCATTGTACTTAGCACTAACCAAATATTGACCTGTCTGGCTTTACCACTGCGCATCTTTGAAAGAAGGAGCAACCACTCTGAAAAATAAGGGAATACCATGACTTAGGACACACTTTCAGCCTGTCTTTCATTCAGACATATGTCTCAGGAATGCAAAACTCAGTGTTCTTACTTCATTATTAAAGTGAAAATTTGGCTTGATGTCAGTGCTTAGTATCAAGAACCACTTGATTGACAAGCATTTAAGACAGGATATAGAATACTTTTTCACCCCCGACATGCTGCTTCTGCTTCATAAATACCTCATAAATAGCCTAAGTTCAGGCTTTTCTGTGTTCAGATATGGCTATATAAAGATGGCACAAGTCCACTAACATTTAACAGAAGGTTTTTAGTACAGTTTCTTCCTCAGTGAATCTTCCACTCAAGGGTACAAGGAGCTTCTAGGATAAACAAAAGCACCCTCATGTTAGAAAAACAAAATAAATGTCTCCATGGTTTTAAATAAGGGGATTGACCTACCTTAAAATATTGCTTTTAGGGACTGGCAATGTTCTCCATTCTGCTCTAGAATATCACTCAAGTGGGCCTAATGGAGTACACCCAAGGGACCAGCACTTGCTAATATGGAGCTATTCCTTCTCCTCTCACCTAGGATTTCAGCTGATTTGAAGAGACTTGATTAAAATAACTCACACGGGAATGTGTGAAAGGCAAGTCACTGAAGCAGTGCTCACCTAAATACAGCTTTTCCCAAGAGGGTGAGCACCTTGTGTTTGCCAAAGTGTTTACAACAAGCTGTACTGCTGAAGTATGGGTTCTGCTGCATTTAGTTTAATTATATTTCCTGCTTATTTGTCAAGTCAGGATTGTAAAATGCCATCCTGCAGTGACAAGTAAGGGCAGAAACACTAAGCACCATTCAGATGCCAGGGACTCATCCATGGGGTTTGGTGTAACAAGCTTTCGTGTGAGCTTTTAAGTTCAAATCTATAGCTGTGTTGTTTACTGTTGTTTTACTGCCAGTGCTAATAATAAGAAACTAAAAATTTCACTTGTTAGTGGGCATTGCTAAACAAAGAATGGCTCTGATTAAAAGCATTTGCTGGCACCTCGCCTGCTGAGTTGTGGAAGCAGCCAAAGCGTTGATTGTTATTTACTGTGTGAAGCCACACATGCTGGATGTGAGCCAGTTCCTTTATTTCTGCTTGTTTTCCTCTGAAACTGCCATAGCAAGTAGGGGGTGGAGAGAACCTTTTGTTCATTAGAGTATCCTTCAGTGGAGGCTTAAAATGTGGTACATCTTTGCTGTGCCATAGGGAAACATTATTGTATCTCTTCTACTGGTGGCTAAGTAGAAGTGACTTTTGTGTTTTACCTGATGAGACAAAGATTGAAAAGAGTTTTTACATGTATTTCACCAATGGATGTCAATAGAGATGCTGTCAAATCAAAACTGCCACAACATTCCTAGAAATGTAGACTGTTGCACTGAGCTATAAAATGAATTTACAGCTTCTGTGATAGAAATGAAAATTCTATCATTTTCATTGATAGAAATGAAACACAGAGATTCATTTCTATTCATTTCTGAATTTCAGAGAGGGAGTCCTTAGCTGAAGTAATCCTACAGTATTTCAAATCAAAGAGAAAAGATTGAAAGGAAAGTTGTCCATTCAGACCCAGTAATTAGTGCACTGTATTTGGGTCTGCCTTCTTTCTTTTGAGTCTTATGAAACAGCTTAAGCTTTACAGTGGTATCCAAATAGGCAAATTCATTGGAAGATTTAAGAGTAGGGACAAAAGGCTTTCTGAGGTAACACCCTAACTGTCCCTAAGCATTTCTCTAACCATTGCTCTGTATGTCTCTCGTCCCATATAGCTTCTATAAAGACTGGAGAAAATATTTCTTTCCAACCATCGCTATTCGCTCTCTAGGCTCACAACTATATTCAAGGATGCAAGACTAGAGTACATTCTTTTGTGTTCTGATCTATAAGGATTGATTCTGCAATAGATGAAAACAATAGCAAACTGTCTTAGGGAGATATTTAGGCCCTCTTGAAATAAATAAATCTGATCCAAGATATAATTTTGGTTGCACATATTTCATCATTCATCACTTTCTTTTGCTACAATATCTTTTTATATGATGGCATGGAAGTTATTTCTAAAAGTCCAAACCAATTTTTTTTTTCAATAAAGAAGAGATGCTGTGAAAGTGATTTTTTACAGCCCACTGCTGAGAAAACTAGCATGAGAAACCAAATTAAAAAAAAAAAAACCAAGAGCTAATTCAATTTCATATAACAGGAGGTTAAATTAATAGCTGTCCCTTTCCTGATAACACAAAATATAGAAGTGAAAATTTAAGTTAAAAACACCAGTGGTTTTCAATATAATTGAGTTGAACATAGAGTTATTTATTAGAGAAAATGAGTGAAAATCCATCAAACTAGAAATAGATCATTATAAATATATTCATACTTATATATTGTAATACATAGTGGGGACAATATTCCACAGAGGAAAAGCATATTATTTCTGGCCTTAAATTTTTCATTAAAGCTAATTTCCAGTAGTGTAGTAAATAAAAATTAAAACTCCTCACACCACCTTTTACAATTTCTAATCTCTGAGTTTCTTCATGTGTCTTACACATGTTAATATACTGGGACTCATCTCTCCTGCAAAATAGGAAAGGCTTTGAGCCTGTTGGTGGCCACTGCTCCTGACTGGACACCTGACTTGTGTTCAAAATTTTCCTTTACTCATCTCTTCCACAGCAGTCTCTGCTCCTCTTGTCTCAGCATGTTTCTTGGTAATGAACAGCAGCTCCTTCAACAGCCTTTCAGAAGAAAAGCAGGTAAGGTCTGGACTTGTTCCATTGTAGCATAGGCCTGGGCAGACCCCGAAATGGTGGGTGTAAAGATAGAATAAAACAAATTGTCCTTTGTGAGTAGTTTGAGACACTGTCCTGCCAGTCATCCTCCCACTGCTTTAACAATCTGGTTTTTTACAGCAGGCAAACAGCAAAGCTCAAGGAGAACACAGAGTTGGGTGAATAATAAATTGCCTGACCAAAAGAGCCAATGCAGGTATCTCTTCTGTAGTCACTGCAATTCTCATACGTGCACTGATTTCCTAAAAATGTCCTCCAAGCTCCCATTTGATGTGTTGACATGTTGAATGATAAATCTATACAAAGGAAACTAAATGTTTCCGTCCTTCAGGTAGTTTCAAAAAGAGGTGTTTCAATGCAGGAGCCCAAATACTGACAATGCAGCAGTCCAGAAGGCACCAGTTCAAAGAAGCTGTTCAGAGAAATTACTGTCTAGAATAGAATAAAAACACATGGCAGATTTCTTTTTAGTTGAAGCAACCCCTTAAAATTTTACCAACACCTAATGGACAATACTTTGCTTGTATTTCCACCTTTGTGAATTTGTTGCTCTCTTGGGACATCTGTAGCAGGAAAACAGCATCTGTCTTCTCCTCACATAATCTTCTGTTATTTATTCTTCTAGCAGTATTTAGAGAAAAGGAAAAGAAAAAAAGAAAAGGAGCATAAATATGGTTGTCTGTGATTTCTTAAAATCTATGTTAATAAGAAAAAGTCTTTTGAACTGTCTGATTATTCCCAGGTTATTTTTTCCAATCTTAATTTCTAGTGCTTTGTTCAGCCATATTTCAAGTATTTAAAGAGAGAGGTTTTTCTCTGAATTAGTTTTCTGAGGCTGCTTCACAGGCTAGTGCATGGTATCTCTTTTAAGCATATCTTTTGAGATATTTTTTGTACTACACTTGTTTTCTCTTTAACAACTTCAAAACCTTCTCTCCCTCAGACACCTCATTTTGTTTGCATCATCTACTTTGAAGTCCTGCTACTTTTAATAGCTGCTGCAGGATTTTTACCCTGCTCTTGGGGTTTCTTCTATGTTGGCCAGTAGTGCAATCAGAATTCCAGAAATGCCACCCAGCCCCTTTTCACAAAGATAATTTCTGACATGTGTTCTGTGCTTTTTATATCTTGGAAATAAACCAGTATCAAAAGTGAACTCTGCATTCTGAGAGTACTTTCAGGACAGAAAATTAATCACACTTGCTCTCACTTCAAAATAAATAGGTGATGAAATCTAATCCTGATGAATATAGCATGGACAAGTTTATTTATATTTACTACAGGGAACTAAGTTACAAAATTACAAATTTATTTGTTTTTTAATTTACAGTAAATTAAAAAAATTATTTATTTTTAGCATGCAGCTCTAATGTAGGTAAAAATTTCAGTTTAGCCCTGTTGGTATTTGGTAAATACATCTTTAATTCTAAAAGTACTCCCAAGTAAAATGGCTACAATACTAATGAATGAATGTATTGAATTATAGAAATGTATTAAATAAAATAATTACATTTCTTAGGGTGAAGTATCTGGTCAGAATCAATAGCATGAAAGAAAAGGAGGCTGAAGGCATATCCTAGAAGGCACATGTACATAGAGCATTATAAGTACATGCAAAAAGAGATATTTAAATCAATGGACATGAACATGTATCTGAAGTGAAGCAGTATGAAAACTGAAACAGCAGATGAAGCAAGGGATGGGAAACCTGTCATGCAAAAGTCCATAGCTAAAAGATATTCAAAGCTGCCGAAACTCCAGCTTTATCCATCTTTCAGAGTTGTTTGTTATGCAGACAAAAGTCTGAGCTTTGAGTTTGTTTCTCCTTCATTCTCTTTTCTACATTTCACTATTTCTTCGTTTTTGTGTCTTCTTGGTTTGCCTCTTGTCTGAAAAGGATGTTGATTAGGTAGTAAAGAAGAATCACCTACTGCAGTATTTTTAAAAATACTGAAGGAGAGATATCTTAGACATCAGTATGAGGCTTGTAAATAATTTACAGGGTTTGGAGTGGCTCATAAGACCATGTGCTGAAGGTGTAATATCCCAGCAGCAAAACTGCAAGCAAGAGTAATCATCAAAAGGCAGAATCATATTTATTATTCTCTGTCTGTTTGTCAGTTTACATTATTTTCTCTTTAAAAGAGAGATAACTGGACTCATTTCAAGTTGAAAATTCCGTCATTTTTATTCTCCAGAAGGAAAATATAATACATTAATGCAATTTTAAAAGATTGTCAAACAGAAAATTGCTGTAACAAAATAAATTATATTCAGATCAAGGAAAGAAAAAATATAGGGAATTCTATAAATAAGCCTCACATTTTTCTTTCAAACTATTTAATGATTTTCCTCTCTTTTATAATAGTTTAATGAAAGGTTAGATAGATTTTTTTTTAATTGTAGTTGGTACATAGAAGAAGTCAGCAAAAGATTGACATAAAACCTTGGGGAATACTTAACAATTACAATATTTAGTCTCTTTCCCTGAACTGCACAAATCTCCAGATAAACACCATAAACAAGATTAATGAGTCAAGAAAAGTACAGTCATGGAGGTAAATCATGTTGGCTGCATATATTTTTAGAATGAAATTATTCAAGATCAGAAGTGTTCCCTGTCATGTAGAGTCTCAAAGGAAAGATGTGTGCTAAAGAAAGAAAAGTTTGAGCTGATATTTCTGGTAAATGTAATAGGCCAGCATCTCAGATTTTTAATGAATGTCCTTAAGACACCATTTCTACAGACCTTCAAGGATGGAAAAGGTAAAGTGTTGTGGCAAAGAACAGAGGAAACTACAGAACAGAGGAACTCAGGAGAGTGAGAAACTCAAAATGTCATTCCTGGCTCTGCTAATGTATAATTCTCTGAAAGTAGGTTGCCTTTTCAAGCAATGATTCTTTCAAACAGTGTGGTGAAGAGCTTATTAAGTAAAAAAAACAAAGAAGAACTGCTTTTAAAGGAGTTATGTAGTTCATGTATTTCTCTAATTACAAAGTCTGCCAGCTCATTCTGAACTAACAATAAATCGTATAGAATTTTGCAGAGTATCCTTAATTCTCCTCTAATGTCACAACATTTAAATGCAGTCAGGAAATGGGACTCTCAGTCTTCAGAGCTTCTGACTTAGGACTGACAGAGTTGGAGTTGTTGGCATTTCCTGTAAAAAAGGGGAGAGCATGCTGCAAAATGAGTATAGTTTGAATGTGTTTGTTAGCCAAGGAAAAGTGAAAAAGATTGTTTTACATGTCAATAGGCCACAGAGTTAAATGAACTTAAATGTACATTTTGTCATTCATTGTTTATTAAACTTCTCAGGCAAAAAAAAAAAAAAAGGTAACATCTAACCTGTAAAAATTCAAAAATACAGGTTTTCTCTTTAATTCCTTCAAAATTTGCCTAGCTTTTTTTTTCCTTATCTGAAAAAAAAAAATACCTGCAGAACAGAAAGAAGCCACTGCTTCTTTTTCTAAATTTCAAAGTGCTGCATTGTTTTTTCACACTCACACTCGTCTCAGGATAAAGGCTGTTTATTCTTCCCCTTGCAGGTCTGGGAATGACATAGATCATATACCATTATATGCTTGGAAGAGGAGGTCATAAAATATTTTTGTTACATTTTCTACATTGAATAACTATAATATTATTTCAATGAGTATCTGAAGAATTCACTGATGTTTTCTTAATTGTGCTTTGAACCCTAGTAAAACTATTGCTTTATAACATGCTCTTATACAGCTCCAGGAGGTTTCCCAAAGACAAGCAGCATAGTAGAATCATAACATCATAGAATCATCAAGGTTGACAAAGATGTCTGAGGTCATCAAGTCCAACTGTTAGCACTGCCAAATCCATAACTAAACCATGTCCCCGAGTGCAACACCAATATGCTTTTAAATATCTTCAGGGATGGTGACTCAACCACTTCCCTATGCAGCCTGTTCCAATGCTTGATAACCCTTTCAGTGAAGAAATTTTCCCTAATATCCAATCTGAACCTCCTCTGGGGCAACCTGAGGTCATTTCCTCTTGTCCTATTGCTTGTTACTCATAAACCTGCTAGAAACCATAGAGACAGTGTGACTACAGCCTTTTTGGAAAGCTGGTAAGACAGAGAGAGATGTTTTAGAATGCCCTAATACCCAAAGACGTGACAGACAGGGAGATGCCGCCTCAGTTACAGATTGCTCCTTACCTAATGAAGGGTAGAGGTTGATTTCACTGTTTCTCCCAGTCCTCAAAGGCAGTGTGGCCCAGCAGTCAGTATTTATTTCATCTTACAGAGACCTGAGCTCTAACTCTGCCTGCATCAGTGCCAGCCTCTGTGCCCAGGAACAAATAATCTTGTATGTGTATCTCTGACACAGATGTTTGTTTTTGTTTTTTGGCCAAACTTAATTCTTTCTTACTACATGTTTGTATATGCTTAGTTATGATCAAAAATTGATTTAGATAAGTGACATAAAATCATAATAATCCTAAACCTAAAGATCTGATATGCATTTCTCAGACACTGCATTTGTCTCTCAATTCAAGATTGTACTATTTGTTTCTTAGCAGAAGGTGCCAGGACTGTGAATATCTCAGTGGTCCTTATTTGATCTAATTGGAATACTATTTGTTCTCACAGGAAAAGTTGTTGTTATAACACTGGTAAAAGATGTTACACTAGTTTTGATCTCCATTTCAAGCTGTTACATTTCCTGAGTTTAGGACTAGGAGAACTAGTTTGAGTCCTCAGTCCAAATAGCATGATAATAGTAAAATATATATAGATCAATCTTAAAACTTAATTTACATTTTCTTTTTTCTCTTTCTTTCTAGAAGTCCTTTTCTTTTAAAAAGCATACTTGGCTTTTTACCTTCTTTTTGTGTTAAACAAAGATTTAAGGCAAAAGAGGAGTTAAGTACATTGCCCAAAGTCTTCTGCTCCATCTGGCAAGATCCAGACTAGAAATCAGCTCTCTGGTCTTGGATATTTATGCTTGACTTAGTAAACAACTACAGTGTTCCTTCTGCTTTTCCTACCTCATTGCATAAGTCATTTTTGTTAAGTCATTGGTTTAACCATCTTTATTCTTCTCCTTCACTTCCTTTCATTTTCTTTGTAGTCACTCTATTCAGAAACTTCCTACTTACTCTGTGTTACATATTTAAGTTTATGAAAAAAGATATAAAGAGGCAAAAGGATCTGCAAGATTAGAATAAGATCTTGAGTGGCAGGGCCTTTTGAATTAATTGACTAGAACTCTTCCAGTAGAATATGACTGCATGTTCTATCAGTAATACCCAAGTATTATATTCCTGCTTGATTTCCATACCATTCAAATGCTGATTGCAGCTGGGGGAGCGACCACAGGTGACACAACAGCTCCACTCACTGCAGCACAGTGGTTCTGCTCACGTGTGCCACTCAGGTCTCAAATGAAGTTGAGATCCATGGCATAGAAGGAAATTTTGTCTCATGGGAATTCTTTAGGAAGATATTTCAGTGTGATTTTAAGCTGTCAGTCACAGACATGTTGTGGACGGTCTCATGAACACATGAGCTGAGTGGACCAGATTGGATGGTATTAATTTCTTGTCATTTACTTTTTTTCCAGGAATGCCCCAGTGGTGTTGTCAATGAAGAAACCTTCAAAGAGATTTACTCTCAGTTCTTTCCACAGGGAGGTAAGTATTTGGCAGACAGAATTGTACTGCAGAATGTCTGTTAGTTCCTGAGCCTGACAAAAGATCCTCTTGTTCAAATTAACAAGATTGTTTTCTCAAGCTCTGTCTGAACTCACAGGGTACTTCCTTGATAGTTGGACACATTTTTAAGTCTGTATTTCTGAATGAAATGCAATGATATCTACATAAAATCAGTCTTCTGTTATGAAGTTACTACCTGTGCTTGGGAACCATTGAAAAACAATTTTCTCTGAGTAGGTTATTTTTCTTTAAGCTTTCTAAAAATGCTTGCCCATTCTCTTTTATTCAGAAAACCCCTTTCTCAGTAGGAGGAACTGTAGGAGGCACTGCAGGTACCCTCTCATATCAATAGCAGAACACCCCTTTAATTTTGTGGGGTTTCTCTTCTTAAATACTGACCTCGATTTCAATTAATTGATTTACAGGAGTTTTTTATTTTTTTATTTCCATTATCTTTTAGTGCAATGAAGGTAACATAAAATGTGTAACAGGTTTTGGTTTTTTTTCCTTGAATCTCAGATTTCTTTCAATTTGAATTTTTTTCCTCTCTTTTCTTCCTCTTGCATTTGCTATTCAGTTACCCCTCTTCATATTCTCTCACAACCCTTCAATGCCACCTCTTCAGCTTCTCCCAGAGCTCTCGAGATTTGTGCATTTCCATGGGAGTGTTCAGAACTCCTTCTTTTCATTTTTTATTTAAAAACCCATATTAATTGGTAGGAACAAAATATCTCCCCATTAGTTTTATTTTGAATAAAGACCTAGAAGGGAAAGAGCAGCATTCAGTGCAGATTACCATCTCTGAAATCATTAAGAAGTAGGCACACTCAATAGAAATGAACAAAAGGCTAGAAGGGTTGACCTGCCTACTGATTGTTTCTCTATGTAAACTTTTAAAAAACACAAGCTAACAATTACAGTTTGAAATATAATATTTTGTAGTTACCCTTGGGTAGTAAAAATAATTCTATGGAATTTACTACACCTTTACTACACTTAATAAAAAAAAAATCTATTGTATTTCATAATGTTACACCCAGAATTTTTTATTGGCAAAGAGAAAGCACACCTGTTCTAAAAGTCAAAAGATATTGTGAGAGTAAACCCTAATCTTTAGATCTTTTTTAATCTTTGGATTTATTAGTCCAAATCTAGTTGTTATAGAGAAGAAAAACTATTAATGTAGTTAAAATGAATATATATGGAATGTGTAATTTTTACTCCTATTCTTGGTGTTAATGCTGATCCTTCTGCTCCTCCTCTGGCCTTTAGGGCAGTGGCATCCTTTAGAGGAGGAGGTGAGAACTGCAGTGGAATGTCTAGTTAAGAAGCCAGACTGAGTTCTTAAATCTTTGAAAGTCTTGTCAAAATAATGTGTCCTGCTGAGGACTTTAAATTTCAGTTGTGCCTAAAATAATGATTTTATGTATGTCCTGGTATTAAAGGGGAAAAGTCTTGAAACTTTTCCCCAAATTAAAACACGTAGATCTGTGCTCCAGTTGTCTGTGTGATGAAAAACCAGGTACAACACAATGTATCATTATGACAATTCATATCTGAACAAACAAAATTATGTCTAAAACAATTTAAACTTCAGGACAATCAAAGAAATTTTTCAATGTCACCCAGCAAGTCACTTCCTCAATCAACTTCCAAGACTGGCCAGGAGAAGGTACAGGAGGATAACAAGGTGCCACAAGAGTAACAAAAGAAAGGAAATTACACTGATTGCAGCAAAAGCAATGTATTTGAAAAGGCAAAAGTAGCTTTGTAAAAAGCTTTCCATGCCAGAAAGGGTACTCCAGTAATTTATTTTAAGATTCGCTGCCATACAGGTGAATGAATATATCCCCTGTATTTATGCAGTAGATCACCTTAAATGAAAGTTGGGATTTTATTTCAGTCAAGCAGGTCATGGGTAAGAATCCACACAATGAATAATTATTACACTTCTTCATCACTTCTGAACAAAATAGATCATGCTTGTAGCTGGACAAGTCATGCTCTTCCATGTGTAATGATTACCATTTTTTGCCTCTGATATTTAAAATGCTTTGATGGTGTTTTTCAAGGGAATTCTGATTTAAGAGCTGTTCCTATCCCAACCTGTTACAGTAGCAAATTAGCCTAATAATTATGATATCAGATCCTTGGAAAGAAATTTTATTTAATTTAAAAAGCTAAGATTTTGTCTAAAATGAATAATGATAAAGATTTAGGGGGTAAAGGGGAAATTAGACTAAGTATCTCTAATTAGAAGACTAGTGTGCCTCATGCTGCTGTGGTTTTCAAGGCAAAATTTCAGATCAGAATTGCTTGAGAAAGCAACTCTGAAAAAGGCTTTTGATTTGTTTTCTTTCAGAGGGGTTACCAGAAAAAAACATATTTCAGCTAGGGACTTTTTTTTCATATACCATGTTACATTAAAAAAAAATAAGTACGTTGTAACATGTATGAGCAACAAAATTAAAATACCTTTGTGCTTTCTGTATATCAACAGAAAATAACCAGGAATATTTCAGATGGTTTTAAGAAATGGGTACCAAGAAAGTAGGGAGGTATTTAGAATTCCTTTTACAGTAATTATACCTCTATAACATGTTTTTTTCCCTGAAGATGATTTGTATAGAATATTCTATTGCACAACAGAACTCTCAATAGATTATGGAAAATATGACTATTAAAATGCTAAATATAAACTGTAGTCCACAAATTTATATTTTTCAGCTGAAGTGTGAATGGATCTGCCAAGCTGTGCTTAAGCAATTACAGTGGTTACTGGAAGAATGAATGACTCTCTTAAATAGTGGTGGTGGGGATTTAATTCTCTGAAAATGTGTTAACAGATGGGTTTTAATGATTGCAGTTTTTTCTTGTTATGATTATTTCACATCATACAAAATAAACATATTGAAGTAAGATTAGAGGATTTTCTTAAAAATATCTGCAAAGCACAGAGCTTTGAGTTTTGGTATATTTGGTTCCTCAGAGTCAAGGTGGTATTTCAGCTGAGGCTCCCAAGACTATTGCTCAGTTTAATACAAAACAGTATTTTGAGCTGTGAAAAATAAAGGTTTGCAGGATTGATACACAAGGTAAAATGGTTTAGTGCCAAGAAATCAGAAAATGGCATTTCAGCATTGATCAGGTTTTTCCATGAGAGGGAGAAGTTTGTTCTGCAAAGGGGACACTGATTTCATAACACTTCGCCCTTTATTTATAATTTGTGAGGTTAATGTTAATTAGCCTAAAATTAACGTCAACATAAGAAGCAGAAAGGGAAAAGTGAGTATTAAAAGTAATCAAACCCTCATCCTTCATTAATTTGCATGATTCTGAGGGAGAGAAAAACACTGAGGAGAGCTGGCTTCCCTTAACCCCAGCAGCTTCTACCTCACATGCACAGGACAGTCTCTGGGTAATCCTCTCCTCACAATATATTAGTCCCGGAGCAGGTTGTGCCTTCAGTGGAAATAGAAAGATGGATCTTTACAAAAGTTACAGTCTTGACAGATTTATATTCATGCTGTCTTGTGTTTCTGAAATGAGTCAATATGCACTGGGGAGGAGGTTTGGAAAGTATGCAAATAGTGAAGGGATCATTTGTTTAAGGTCATCTTTCAGAGTCTTACTGCCCATTTAGTGAGTCACAGGCAATTTTTTCAAGCCCTAATGCCACGATCATGGGAATTCAGCAGCAAGCCAGCTTTAAGAATCTGCTTTTCAGGAGAGGATTTCCTCTCACCTGTGGGTGAGCACAGGACCAGATAGCAGCAGCAGCAGCTTTCTGACAAGATTGGCTTCAAGCTGGGAAGCAGGTCTGTGTCCAGAGCAAAACCAGTGCATGTAACGCAGTGAGGGAGGTGTCTGCATCCCTCATTTAACAGGAACAAGTGAACACATTCCTCATTGCAAGCATATGAGAGATCCCTGTCACAGTCAGTGTTCCTGTTAAAACAGGTTGTTTCAGACTACAATAATATGTCATCTTTGCTATTTGTTCAGGTATCACCGATTAACAAACACAAGAATAAAAATGAAGTAGTCTAGAACAGAATTTTTAGGTTTTGGTTTCTAGCAGTGTTGCTATCCATGTATTTGCACTTAAAACTTATCCCTCCTCTCCTGCTGAAAAGGAAGTTTAAATTTCATTGAAAATCTAGTCTTGCTATAAAATTTTTGGTATCAAAATATATATCTCAGTATCAAATAATTTTAGTAGAATTAAATTAATTTTTATTAAATTAGATGTGCTTACTGTGAATTTCTTTTTCTGCTTTAAATTTTAGATTCCACAACATATGCACATTTTCTGTTTAATGCATTTGACACTGATCACAATGGATCTGTAAGTTTTGAGGTAAGTAATGCCATTGCTTATTTCTGTAAAACTGAATACTTTGCCATTCCTTGTAACGAAGTCCAGTTTGGTGGCTGGCCCACATTAGGTGAAGTTTAGCTTATGTGGCTCAAGTTTCGAGCTTTTCCAATGTAATAACAAAAGTCATTACTTAACAATTGTATATTCCATAATGGTAACTCAGACTGTGCTACTACATAATATATTTAAAAATCTGTTCATTTAAAAGGTAACCCAATTTATACACAAGTTACCTAAAATAGTTCTTCCTCTCTACCTTTGCAAGATGAGGTCTCTGAACTACAACTAATATTATGGAGATGACTCAGCCAAAATTGGATTTTTCATACTTAGTTTCCAGAAAGTTCTAGAAAAATGCTTAAAGCAAGTGTTTTTAAAAGCACAAGAAAATTGGAAATTTGTTCTTCCTCCATTTAACTGCCCAATTTTTTTTCCCAGTTCTGCCTTTCTCTGATAAGGCTGATGTCATCCACACAATATAGTATGGAAAAAAGGCACCTTACTGCAATGCTGTAGATGAGAACAGGGTGTAAAAAATACTGCAAATGAGATAATATTTTAAGCTGTAGAATTTTTTTTAAAAGTCAGTTCATTTGCAAAAGGATATTTATTTTGTCATGTTTTCTTTGGTTTTGATTATAATGAACTAATTATTCCCTTACAATTTTTGATTGGATTGTGATAAATACTCACTCAAATTTATTGAAATGTCCTGTACATGTTTTCATGATTTATTTTAGTGAATAATGTTGTGAGATCATACAGTTTTTTTTTTTACAAAATTAATTAGTTGATGTAATAGGAAGAAGACTTGCCAATCAGGTGCATTGTGATCAGAAATCTATACCCTAAACTAAGACTATAATTTTTATCATTATTTGCATTTATTTAAAAAAAAATAAAAATAAACCCTATTTACCTTTTTCCAGGCAGGTAAAATCAGTGGAATCTATGTGAAACTAGGAGCAGGAATGGAGGTTTAATTAATGTCTTCTGTACATAGGTGAAATATGCAAGGATTCTCCTGGTCAAATCACAGAATCATAGAATGGTTTGGATTGGAAAGGATCTTAAAGATCACCCAGTTCCAAACCCCTTGCCATGGGACACCTCTCAGCAGACCAAATTGCTTCATCCAACCTGGCCTTGAGCACTTCCAGGGATGGGGCATCCACAATTTCTCTGGGCAAGCTGTGCCAGTGCCTCACCACCCTCCCAGTAAAGAATCTCTTTTGTGTATCTTACCTAAACTTCCCCTCTTTCAGTTACAGCAACAGCAGGGGCATTGAGAAAAGTTATTTTTAGAATGAGTAGTTGAAAAGTATTTCTGCAGTTATCATTAAAAAGAATGGGAATTAAAAAAGCTTTTGTAACTCTTCTGGTCAATTTTTTGACATTTTTATTTCAGACAGAAAGTCTTAAGAAATGTACTAGATTTGGAGCTCTTTGATTATATCAGACTGCAGGTTTGTGCACTCAAAAAGGGCTTTGGAATAAAATATATCAGGAAAATAAAAGCAGAGGTACTGAACCTTTGTTCAATATCAAGGGAGATATGAGTGATCCAGACTTTCATATTATTTGCACTAATTTTGAATCCAGTATAACTCTACAGCTGTCAAAAGACTCTTGCTTCTGTGTCCTTGTAGCAAGATTACACTTAAAAACTGTATGATAGCCATTTCTAAAAGCACCTTCCTGAAGTTAAAAATATACTTTTTTTTTCTAATCACATGAAAATAGCTGCAAAATCTGAAAGAAAATATTGTGAAATGTGCAAAATATGATCATGTCATTTTTGTCCTTCTCCTTTTAATCCTAGGTGCAGCTGTGCCATTTTCTTTCTATTCCAGTCTTTATTCTAGTTTACAAATTTCCATTAGAAAAACGAAAGTGAACAGCTGAAAAGGTAGAGATGGAGTAATTTAAAACTTTGGAGAAAAAATAATTTTTTCCAAAGTACTTTCGATATCAAAGTGTAGGAGTAAATACAATTTAGTATAATTACCTATGATGAAAACACTCTGGCTATCTTCTGTGTAAAAAAAGATTATCAAAATCTGAAATGGTAGCAAAATTCTTTTGTTGATAAGAATGATTTTTTTTTATTGTTTGTTTGTTTGTGTTGCACTCTCAATTTCCCATGAAGCAATGGTAGCTGGAGTTGCAGGTAAAAAGAAAGAATTTGCTTTAGCTTTTTTTGCTCTTTTTTCCTCCAATTTTCAACCATCAACAATGAAATGTTAGATCTGAGCACAATAAATGCACACCTCAAGCAACATTTCTTGGCAAGATTGCTTGGTGAGATTGCTGTGTCCTTAGAGTTTTGTCATCCCTAAATCCATAAGCTCTTTGGTATGAGCCAGAATCTCTAACTTAAGGATATGTAGCATAAAAACAAAACTTATAAAATTATGTGCTTGAACTTATCTCTCCTTATGCCATGTTTGTATTAATTTTGAGACTAGCTAATTTCATTAGTTTTCTGAACTAGTTTTGCTTTAATATGACAGAGTTTCTGAAGACCCAGTGACCCAGCTATTGGAGGCTCTTCGGGCATGTTAGTGAAGTTCTTTGTCCAGTAGACAGAGACAGATATAAAAGCAAGGTTTTCATTTGCTTGTATATTGTCACTGAGCCAAAATGAAGATTTGGTCTCAAAGCTATTTACACAGTTAGAAAAATGGAGGCTAATTAACTTTAGATATATTGTCAAAGGTAAAGCTCATAGCACACACATGCAAATATCCAAGTCAGTATCCTTCATTTTTTGTAGATGTTGATTTATATTATTCTTAATGTAACCTTGCTGACAGTCATTCAATAATTCCACAAATTCTCACAATGCTGTTGCCCAAACACAATGGAGATGTTTTAAGATTTCTGTCATATTTAATCAAAACCAAACTTATATATATTGGTTAATAAATTAGTAATCATGCTAACTTTCTTCATGCTAAGTCCATAGAGGAGTACAGTTCTAAGATCAAACACAAATTCATGTTTCACTAATAATAAAAGTAGTGTCCAAGGCAGTATTATGGAGGCAGCAGTTAAATGAGTCATAGAATCATAAAATGCCTTGGATTGGAAGGCACCTTGAAGATCATCTTGTTCCAACTGCCCTGCCATGGGCAGGGACACCTCCCACGAGACCAGGTTGCTCGAAGCCCCACTCAACATGACCTTAAACACTCTGGGCAACCTGTTCCAGTGCCTCACCATTCTCAAAGTGAAGAATTTCTTCCTAATAGCTAATTTAAACCTACTCTGTCAGTTCAAAGCCATTCCCCCTTGTCCTGTCCCTGCATGTCCTTGTGCAGAGTCCCTCCCCAGCTCTCTTGAAGCCCCTCTTTAGGTAAGGGGAGGTGCTCTAAGGTCTCACTGGAGTCTTCTCCAGGCTGAACAAGCCCAAGTCTCTCAGCCTGTCCTCACAGCAGAGGGGCTTGAGTCCTGTTGGACTTGTTCCAGCAGGTCCATGTCCTTTGGCCCCTGAGCTGGATGCAGTATTCCAGGTGGGGTCTCACCAGAGCAGAGAAGAGAGACAGAATCACCTTCCTTGACCTGCTGGTCACATTTCTTTTGATGCAGCCTGGGTCATGGTTGGCTTTCTGGGCTGCAAGCACACATTGCTAGTTCATGTTGAGTTTCTCATCAACCAATATCCCCAAGTCCTTTTCCTCAGGGCTGCTCTAAATTTATTCTCTGCCCAGCCTGTATTTTGGCTTGAGATTGCCCTGATCTAGGTGCAGGATTTAGTACTTGATACTTGCACATTGAATTTCATGAGGTTCACAAGCATGATTCTGTGGGTTCAACACAAAAAGGTTTGTAGGTTCTTACAAGTCATGTAGGAAATGAGCTCATTGTTTTTTAGTACAGTGGTGATTTCATAAGCATTTTAGCACCATCTGATTTAAAGCAGCTACAAAGAAATGCATTTTCTTTTAGGAGCAGTTCCTCTTCTGTGACCTTTGTTTTACATACACTAGGGCTCCACCACTTCTGTGACATCACTTGATTCCTTTTCAAAATCCTAAAATCTAAATTTAAAAATGGATTAAGGTTCCTGCCCACCTACTTCTGGCCTTGAAAAAGACATAAAGGAACACATTACCAGGTGGAATAATTTTAAGCTTTCCTATGGATTTGAGACAGCACAATAATAAGCTTGTTAATTAATTTATTAATGAACTAATTATCCCCAAAGACTTACTGTGAGATAAAGCAATCAGGAAGTCATCAACAACCTTGCTAGGAGATAATTAATCACTGCTGAAAAAAACCCCACAAATACAAGTTCATCCCAGATCACAACCAAACATTCTCTACACCTGTAGTGCAGAACAGAAATGTCAGCAGGCTCCGAGTACACAGGGACTCTGGCACAGGTGCAGTGATGCTGCATTTTGCAACCCTTCAGTGAGACATCACCCTTTCTTGAAGAATCAAAATTAAGCACAGAAGGAGATCTTAACAGGTATTAGCATGCTCTGCAGGAAACTGGCGAGTTACAAAGAGGAAGTGGTGGAAAGGAGTAAAGGCAAGTACCAAGGCAGAGACTTTGGTGTTTCTAACTTCACTGTCACAAACTGAAGAAAGACCCAACCTAGAGTTGTCTCTCAGCCCAGACTTCCTGTTTTAGGCTCCTTTGTCACCTTAGGACCAGATGCACCTCTCCCCATTAGGTGCTCATGTGAGCAGGACCATCTCTCCCAGTGGGCAGTGACACCATCCTCAGAAGATGTATGTTTCTGAGTATGGTGAAATTTTCTTAAAAAATAAACAGGCTCTAAAACTAGAATTCCGCTCTCCCTAGAAGTAAGATGTCTAAAGCAGGATGGAAAAAGGCATCTGGGTGCTCTAATACTGTAATGGGGATTTGTATTCATGTTCTTTGCTAAATGGTGTGCCTGATCTGTGCATCACTGAGTTCTTGGTTACATGCATAAAGATGGGCAGCTGCTCCCTGAGTTCAGCTGCTTCCCTCTGCACTGCTGTTTCACTGTGGCTTTCTGCACTGGGTTATTAGCTTAACAGCTAGAATGCTTACACTGCTCCTGACACACACACTGCCTTCCACCATGCAGAGCATTTTCCTGTTCACGGCTCTAGCCCAGAATACCCTGTGGATTTGGCCTATATCCATTGAATCGGATATTCTATTTCTGTATGATTCTATTACTGTGTTTTTCAGTTGCTTGAAAGTAAGTATGTAGAAAAGACATCCCATCCTAGCTGGTCTTTATCCAGCTCATCACAGCTTCTTATTACAATAAATCTTTTCTATTGTTCCTGAAATGACTCCTGCACAACACTCAGACAGAGGCAATGCACCTGAACTATGTGTTATCCCAAAACATGTTGATGCAGTATGGAAGGAGATGACTCACTGCTGCAACATTTAAAGCACATACCCAGAAGGTTTCTGAGTTGTCTCTGCTTTTTAAGAACACACAATTCCATAAGAAACAACATAAAGATGAGGATTTTATTTTTAAAACCGATGATAGAATAGTGGACTTGGAAATGGGGGTAGAAATGATTCCAGGAAGCCAGCTAACACAGGTGGTGCATCACAGAAAGGAGCAAAGAGAGTTGAACTAGAAATGAAAAATTAATGTGTTTTATATAAAATAAATTTTAAAAAAAAAGTTGCTGTGCCAAAATAAAAAGAAATTCACAGTTTCTTTTTCTTACGTATAATCTAATTAAATAATGCAAGTGGGGACCTTGACAAAGAACTTAAGGAGAAGCTACATCAAGAATGTAAAAGTGCAGAAAAGATTTGAAAACATGGTACTGAATTAAAAAGGTTAATTGCTAATGCTGTAATATGATCAAATCTGTTCTGAATTTCTTGAGCATTTTAATGTTTAATAGTACATTGTTAAAGAACTGTTTGGAGATCTAACCCTGTGACCCTCAATTAGTCATTGAGATGTAGACAAGATGAGCAAAATTCTTTCAGATTCATGTATCCATTTACCCCAAAGGGCACATGTACCAATAAGACAGAAATTTGTGACAGACTAAGAAAACCCAGAGCATGCCAATTGAATTGTTAAAAAGACTGAAGCTGTCAGAAGAGCTGTTTGTGCCTACTAGACCACCTGGGTCCATGATATTTGTCTATACTTCAGTGTATCAGGTATATTTTTTGACTTTGTGGTACACCAGGCCTTTTAAATTTATGTCTAACCTCAATGTAGTCTTTTCCATTGTTCCTGCATTAGACAAAATGCAAAAGCTTGCCGGTGCAAATGAGAAATATTTCAGCTTTTATTGTTTCTACTTTAATGTTACTGTAAGACTTCCTGCATGTCATTGCCAGTGATGTAGAAAAGCACATTTAAATATACACACTTGCCATATTCTGCTCAACCTATTAGGAAGGCAATTTCACATATTTATGGGTTCATATGTTTATCAGATAAAAAAGAGGTGGAAGAAATGGCTGGGGGGAAAAAAGCTATTGTCTACAAAATATTGACATGCTAAGAAATACAGAAGAGAGGTGATGGGAGTTGATATTTTCTCCAGTCTGGAAGATGCTCACGAAATGTAAATGAGCTTTGTCCTGTCAAAAGGGTATTTATTGTGAAACAAAAATCTATAACCAGATACTACATATAAATAATCTCAAAAGCCTTCTGATTCATTTCTGTGGAATAGCTCTGTAGCAATAGAGCATTGGTGTGTCACAAGAACATTAAGATGGTACATGGGCATGTTATATATTTATTATTCCTTATCATGCTTCCAATAAAAATAATAAGAACTGAGATGTGCAGTATCATACTTGAAGTTTGAAATTTTGACTGCAGCAGATTTACCTAAGAGATCTGGGAACTACATATTCCACTTTAACAAGGTACAGATTTAACGAGAATTTAATGTTCCTTAGTGCATCATTCTCTCCAAATTGGTCTCCTGTGCTTAGATTAATCTAACTACCACTTAGGCTTTTCTTGGACCATTAAACCATGGGATGGCTTTTCCTGGTATTCACTTCAATGGGAACTGCTTATGTGAGACATTAGGCTTTTCAGAGGATACAACCACTAATGGAAAATTATGGCTTACTTTATAGAAAATTACTCTATTTACTTATTAATTGGGAGTGTAGCAATCAGTGCCTAGATTTTTAATCCAGCAATCATTAGGACTCACAGTGAAGCAAAAAAAAAAAAAACTTCAATCAACACATCTTTTCATTCCTCTGTCAAATGCATTATTCTGGATTTCTGAGATTGAGAAAAACTGCTCATTTCCAAACTGACCAAGACCTTTTGTCTATTTAGGATTTTGTTATGGGTCTCTCAATTTTACTCCGAGGGACAGTACAGGAGAAACTGAACTGGGCTTTCAATTTGTATGATATAAATAAGGATGGATACATAACTAAAGAGGTAAGGTCTACTTCTTATTGTAGTCACTGAAAATAAAGGTTGTTAGCTAAGTCCTGTGTTCACAGAAGAATGGTTTCATTGTCAAAATTGAACACTTTAACAAATCATCAGATATTATAAAATTAGACATGCTAAAAGTTAAAGTAATTGTCTCATTTTAAAGGCATACATAAACATTGAAAAGGGAAAATCTTTATAGAAATTGTAAAAGTTCAGAATTCTTCAGAAATTATGTTTCTGAACGTAATAGGTACAGAAATATTTGGCTTCAATTTATGTCTAGGTATTTGCCCATACAGTCCCTAGAATAGATTGGTAGGGCATGTGGACAAAAATGAATTAATTATGTGGGAAATAATTGTTACTTATTTGATGAATCTACAGCTCATAATTTGTACTTGAAACAGAATTTATAAAGAAAGATTCCTACTTCTTTTATTCTGCAAGGATTCAAAAACATACTTAAAGGGGATTAAATGAGTGCTTTCATCAAAATATATATGGTTTTATTTAAGTGAGCTTTATGCAAATATATAAATTACACTTAAAATTTTACATTTTTAGGAAACACTTCACAGTCATTATAAAAGAGTAATCTACAGAATAACTTCTTATCATACTACAGATGACTTATTTTTATAATTATTGAAATTTTCACAAGCCACTCAATATAATTCAAAGATTTTGATATAAAAAGAGGACTCTTCATAAGTGCAGGTGTGTGCATGGGTGTTCTTATTTTTTTTAGGGAAAATAAACTGTAAGAAGTTGATACGCCTTGGCCATTCACTTGCTGTTACAGAACTTCTTTTCCTTTTTATTTTTATTCATAAGACATAGGGAGATCCTACCCACAATACATGAAATTGCATATATTAAAAATAATTTAAAACTGAAATCATAAATCTCTGAAAGCTGAAATCAAATGCTGGAATTTCTAGGAATTAAGTAGTTCCTTCTTGAAGATGTTCAGTCAAAAAAAAAAAATGCAAATTCCAAAATTTTATTCTAAAGTGCAAATCCTAAAAAATATTTATGTTCTGAGTTAAAGCAGTGTCTACAATGCACATTACATTGCAGAAACATATTTTTTTCCCTCTTCAGGAAATGCTTGATATCATGAAAGCAATATATGATATGATGGGGAAATGCACCTATCCTGTTCTCAAAGAAGATGCTCCTAGACAACATGTGGAAACATTTTTCCAGGTAGGTTTAGTAACATAAAAGCCAAAAAGACTTCTGTGAGCAGGTAGAGAAAGATTTTCATTGTTATAACATATCCTTCCAATTCTGTAATCCTTACTATTCTCTGTGGTTCCATCCCAAGTTTCCCAGATCTACTCATTTCACCCTGTTTTTTCAACAAGTTCTGCTCTTCAAGCATAGTCCACTTACTATGACTTCTAGACTGGTTGTTCCTAGGCTGACATATAACTGAAATGAATTATGAAAAGGACTTGTTTTACACAGGAATTTGTGAGGAGAAACATACTGTAGTGGGTTAACCCTGTTTGGATGCCAGGCACCCACTAAAGCCTCTTTTTCATCCCCTCCTGCCCCCAGTTCAATAGGGGAGAGAAAAATCTAACAAAGGGTTCAAGAGGACCTTTCCTGATGGGCTCAGCCTTGGGCAGCAGCAGGTCCTGAAGCTAGATGGCAGTGGCTCTGCTGCACATTGGAGAAGCTTCTTGCAGCTTCTCAGTGTAGCCCTCCTGTTACCAAAGCTTATTCCTATACTTTTTTTTTTTTACTACAGAAAATGGACAAGAACAAAGATGGAGTAGTTACCATAGATGAATTCATTGAGAGCTGCCAGAAAGTAAGTATTCAGTGTTAAGTACTGAATGTGTACCTGTTGGCTATTTCTATCATAGCTCTTTACAGATTTCTGCAGTGCCAGTGAGGGGGATCTTAATACCAGAGACAGCATTTTCCCAAGGCAGAGAATCTATGTACACCATTACACGGAAACACTAAACAGTGTCAATAAATTTGTGGCCTGAATCTGCAGAAGAGCTGTTATATACAATCTGTCATTGCTTATTAGACAACTTTTCCAATATTCTTTTTCTCTTTGATAGTGTAAAGATTGCACTTGGTAGAAAAAAAATTCTTAACATTTAGCTAAATATTTATTTATATCTTCTGCCCATGCTGGGGCACACAGTTCTGTCACAACTGGCATGTAATCATGGCAATAATAATATTGCCTGAAAATTGATCATCCAATCATCCTTGGGTGAGTTTCTCAGTGAGTTGTGATGTGTTTATAAAAAGTGAAGCCTTATAAAAAGAGAGTGCAAGAGGTTTGCAAAGATGGCAAGAGTTAACACCAGACAAGTTTTCTCAATGCAAGTGTGTAAACTGAGTGATTATGAGCCACAAGCCTTTACAATACCCAAGTGGCTGTCAATTTCTTTCAGCTGCTGGAAGTAGCTCTGGGCCTTTAGAGCCAGGATGGAGAACTTCTGAAGCAGAAATTACAGACAGTTTTCACTCCTCTGCTCCTCAGAAACCAGCTTGTATTCAAACCAATAGATTATATGAAGAAAGATAAATTGGATTTCCATAAATTTAAGAAAATCCTGTCAATTTTAAAGTTAAGAATTGCAAGAAAAATAAATGTGATAAAGTAAGAATGACTAGCCTTTGGTGTGATAAGAGGTTCATAGAATCATATAATATGCTCAGGTGGAAGGTACCCACCAGGATCATTGAGTCCAATTCCTGGTTCTCACAGGACACCCCAAGATCAAGGTTGTTTTATATAGTAAAGCATCACATTAGACATAATGAATATGATAGGCCTGATTACATTATGTAAATTGATAGGGCAAATAAGCCTGATACTATTTGTTACAGTGACAAATCTACAAAGTTGTAGTAGTGGTCTTCTGATACCTTGCCCAGCAGACTGATTAATTCAGAGCTGATAGAGACCAGCAATATAACCCATGATTATTGATTCTTCTATATCAAGAACAGAGTAATACAGAGGCAGAAGATACAAGAGTATCAGGATAAATGCATTTAATGTGTGATAGTTTTTTAACTATTTGGAACTATTTTTAACTATTTAGAATAGGGAAATCTCTAGATGCTCAAAGATGCTCTAGAAGCAGTCTACTTTTTACATGCTTCTATACCTATTAATTGCAGCTGCTCTTCTAAGTGCAGGTACCTAGTAAGTGATACTTCGTTTGATTTTAATCCACTGACTTTGGGGGGTGAAAGACAGCCAAGAGCTCTGCTAACTGTGGCTGTTCTGTGTATCCTTAGCAACAGGCACTGGATGTGTGTCTCTTCTGTCAGCACTCACTATGCTCAGTTGCACTGACCATGATTCCAGCTTGTCAGTCTTGTTCAATACCAACGAAAGGCATTTCCTCTGCTAGCACTGTGTGATCATCAGAAACAGAGATGAGATTCATTTCCCAGATGAAATCTGTAGCATTCCAGAAGTTAAATGACACATTAATCTGCATATTACAGCAATTATGGTGATGGGCTGAGTGATTAATTTACAAAGAAAATGAATACCTTTAGTAAGGAATTGCCTGTTCTCTTTATCCAGTGCAATTCAGTCTCTCAAGTCTGTTAGAAGATTTATGTACCTGTTCTAAGTATTCAGAATACACGTGAGAGGAGATGCCCTCTAAACTGCAGCATGATGGAGACACAATGAATGCTACAGAATGCTACAATTGTCATCATGCTACTTATCTCACCTTCCCTTGCTTTTAACTTCAATGGTGGCTATGGCTTTTTGATACAAAAAGTGTCTTGCTGCCTAAATTTTTGTCTCTCTGCCGATTAAGAACTGTTCTCCTTTTAAAACTTCAAATGTGTAATTCATATCAAGATTTGGTTTTAGAAATGAGTTTTGGTGTTAGGATTCATGGAAACATAGAATATACTGAGTTGGAAGAGACCCATCAGGATATACCCTCAACACTGTACAACCTGAGGTATACAGGTGGTTCAAGGCTCTTAATTCACAGTCCCTTTGCAAAGAATGGCCTGTCCATTCAAAAAGTGTTGAAACAGTTATGTAGGGAATTATAAAGCATTCAGACTTTGAGCACAGTCTTCTCTGGACACTGACTAGAAGGATCTGAGTAGAATGGTCCTTCCTTGTCCACTCTCTGTGATAGACAGGGAATGTATATGACCTCATTTCCCTGCCCTTCCTACCCCGCACATGTTTGAATGTCAGTCTGCCATCCACACTCCAGCAGTCTCTCTGCTCCCACAGGAGAAATGGACTATGCTGCCCTAGATACGCCAGACTGAGTCCCAGAAAGTAGTGGCTGTTTGTATGGCTTCACATAAATTACCAAAAAGCAGATCTAGGTCTTGAGAAACAGGAGTGGAGCTACCTGCAGATCTCGGCACTTCCCAGTTCCTGACCTGCCTCCTTTCACAGCTTGGTGCTGGTGGAAAATGGCCTGACTCGGGCATTGCTTCGTATCTACAGCAGCAGTACCAAGAACAAAAAGGACTAGGGCATGCACCTAGGGTGCACAGGTGACTGTCAGGGTGAGTGACATAGGTCCTTCTGGTAACGAGAAAAAGGCTTCTGGTAGAGGTGTTTCCTGCAAGAGTAACCCTTTCCATGCACAATGCTGATGGTTTGGGCTATCCTGAAAACAGCAAAGAAACCATTTCAAACCTACAAAAAAGTGGCTTAAAGGTAGGTCAGATCTACCAAAGTTCATTCATCCAGGTTTGTGCTTCATATGGACAGTGTTTCGTATGCACTAATTCCACCCTTTGTCTTGAGTTAGAAACCGTCTAACAAGTCTAATATGAAAATTTGTGTAGAAAAATGTACTGAGAAAGAGGCAAATGAAAAAGATACACTTGTCAAAGAATTCCAATGCAAGCATTCTGCAGTTTTTCTGGGTTTTTTTGGCCTTTTTTTTTAAGATGGTGAAAAAAAGCCACTAAAACTCATCATGTTCTAAATATTACGACAAGTCTGTATTTTCTTGTGAAGATTCTTCTCATTTGACTGACTAAGGGAGTTGCATTGGAAGTCTTCTGTAAAGAAACAGCCAACCTCAGAAATATGGAGTTGATTTTAGAAAGCTAACAGTTTCATTCATGATATTATGTATATAATAAAATTGGTAGGAAGTGTCAAAACAATTTGCAGATTC
Source organism: Pseudopodoces humilis (assembly GCF_049639895.1). Classification (NCBI taxonomy): domain Eukaryota; kingdom Metazoa; phylum Chordata; class Aves; order Passeriformes; family Paridae; genus Pseudopodoces; species Pseudopodoces humilis. The sequence continues at coordinate 16,747,680 of NC_142205.1, read as the reverse complement.
AGAGCATGTTATTTGCTTGCACATTTACAGAGCTTAGTCATTAATGTATATACAAAAACATTTGTACTAATTATATGACAAGTGACTTAAGTTAAACCAAACTGCTAACCTTACATCAGTGACATTCAGTAGTTTTTTGATGTTTCAAAGCAATGCAGCGAGGAAAAAGCTAGTTTATTTTAACTTTCAGTAATTTAATATAGTAGCTTTGCTATACAAAATTTTTAAGCATTAGCCTATATAGTGTATTTTTGAAATTACATATCATTATTTCTGTAAGTTATTTTATTGTACAAAATAGCATGCAGAGTATTCTTTACAGCAGCAACACTTCAGATGACATACAGAATCAAAGACAAAAACCCCCACTGTGCATGTTTCATAACATAAATTAAGCTAATTACTCAGACTTGTCATTTTCTACAAAGCAAATCACCCACTAAACTGAACAGTGACTAATTTAACTGGAAATTGATACGGAACACATGTTACTAGAAGATTAATGTACAGAAATCTCACATACTGTGAGATTTCTGTACATTATCAGTAGTGGAGAATATTATTGAGATAACCTTTCTAAGAAGTGGGTTTTTGATGCACATCTCTCATGAAAAATCTAAAAATAATCTATAATTCAGTCTTTTTATTTATTAGAATTAAAGATGGCTATATTATCTCTGAAGAAAGTACTAAAGAGAGGGATCATTACGGTGGAGACTAGCAAATGCTAAATGAGCGTGTAATAAACTCTGGTATTGTTTATATATATTGTTTTGCACTAGCAACTGTTGATCCAGAAACATCAACAAATACGGGCTACTGCAGGTAGCTGGTACCTTTCTTCTAATCACTGAAAGGTAAAGCTTACAAAGAAAAATACTTCTTGCTGACTGTTGTGCTGAGTTACCTACTGATAAAATCTGGAGCAGACAGTGATGCATTGGTATAATACAGAATTCAAAAGATTAATATTTTGTTAAAAATTGCCTAATGCAAAGCAATCAGAAAGCAGAAGTAGCATTTGGAAGCAGTCACCATCTTTCAGTGTGAACACACAGAAAATCTGAATTGAGGAGCTGAAGAGTGTTGTGGTGATACTTGTCAAACTGACTGATTTTGGCTCATGGAGTGGTGTGCACTGTCTGTTTTTCTTAGTCATCCCTAACTATGCAGCAGAAGCCCTAGGATTGCAAAAAAATGTACTGTGTACATTTTTTGTACTGTGTACTCCTGTGTACTGTGCACTGGACTAGATATTAAATGTACAGATTCACAACTGTTACAACTATTGCATGAGTATTTATTGTCTAGGTGTATTCTGTTATCCTGAACATAAACTGATAACCTCAGAAATGTTACAGATCTAATTTTCTTAATATGCTATTGTATTCTTGACAGAGTAGTTTTGGTTTCATTAATCTATAGAAAAAATTGTTTAAGCATGGATCCATTAACAGCCTTTTTCTGCTAACCATTTCTCCAAACAAGCTTAAAAAAATGTTGCAATTAAATAAAATGTTCTACCACATTTCAGTATAGATGAAATCCACCAACTACATTTGTAATAGAGTATGATTTTTGGTTTTGTGTTGTCTCTTTTTACAGGATGAGAATATAATGCGATCAATGCAGCTCTTCGAAAATGTGATTTAATGAAGACATTAGGTCTACAACTAATGGACAAATATGAGCTATTCTGCAACATTATCTAAAAAATGGATTTCCCACTTTATCATAAATAAAGTTGCTCAGCTTTACACTGAGATATGTATTATGCAAGTAAATTTTTTATTATAAACTCTTCCCTACAAAAAACCCTTTCTAAATTATACAATCTAGCACTTCTACAGTGGCTACTTAGTTAATAGGACTGTACTGAAAAATCAGGTTCTTACTACAAACTCAAAAAAATAGAACTGACATTATGCACCTCTATTATCATTCCAACCCCTAGTTAAAATAGATACAATCACAAAGAGATTAAATAAATATTCTTAGTTTTGCTACTCATTTGTACTGGACTAAGCTCCAGGTGTTGAAGCGTATTTCTTAACTGTCTAGCTTCTAATTTATACAGAGGCATTACAATTTATTTTCTTCTCATATTTCTATGGTGTAGTCCTCATTTTTAAATAATATTTGGAGTTAAAATGCTATAGTCAGTGTGCGATGCACACCTTGATACAATTGCCTTCCAACTTTGACCTGTTTTACTCTTCAGAAAAAAAGACCCCAAACCAAACATGACTAAACAGATAACTTGAGAGCAAGAAATGTTATAGAATTAAAAAAAAAAAAATTGCTTATGTGTATTCTTATTCCCTAAAAAATATGAGTAAGCGTCCCTCAATCTCACCTAAGAAATCTGCACTTAATTTATCCTGACATGAATATCAGGAGTCCTACATACTGTATTTTTAATTCTTGGATGTGTCTGCAAAGTTCTTTGCTTAAAATTAAGGAACTTCTGACTTCCAATTTTTCAAGAAGAAACCTTAACTGGATACTAACCCTGCTTTCCTACGTATGTGTCTTTCTGCCTTTAATGAAGATAAAGGCATGAACTTTTGAAACTGCCATCCCATTTTAGTGCTGAGAATGAATGTCACTACATAGTAACATCTACTGATAATGACTGCTAGAGGCTAACATCCATTTCATCTTTTTGTAATACCTTTAACTATGAGACAGAACCAGGAAAACAACGAAAACTTTAGCTATATATTATCTATATGTGATAAATGCTTTACATTTTTTAAGATCATTTCTTCATTAAGATTGGAGCTACTTAATTCTGAACCTAGAAAGATTCTTCTAAAAAAGTATGCATATAAAATAGAACACTGCCCCTCCATCCATGTAATTTTTAAGATATATTGTCCACAGAGTCTACGCCAATACTTCAAAATAGGTGAAATGCTATCAGAGATAGGCCAACCTTCATTGTGACATTGCTGCAGAAAGTGTGAAAGGGGATTAATGAAGTAGAAAGAAGGTTACAAGAATTCTTTTGTAAAAATAAATCAGGTATCTATTCTGGTGTAGAGATGGGATATTAGAGGCATGTTGAAGGCTGCTCTGCTATCACCAGTGTAGGATAAGAGTAGTACAATACATGTACACCTGAAATCTGCTGTAGCGTGTTTGTGTAAACTAAATGTGCACATTTTGTAAAAAAAAAAGAAAAATAAAGTAAACATGAAGAAAAAAAAGGACCATGATCAATTTTTTCAGTTGTTAAGTACCTGCTGGCAAAAATGCTTATTGAAGAAATACTTTTTTTTTGAAGCATAAATACACTTATCTTAGCACAGTTCTGATCTCAGCAGAGATCAGTCCTGAAGTGAATTTTAGTCAGGCTGAGGTAATTTTAAAAAAACTCCTGAAATTGCTTTCACATGACAGACTTTTATTAATATGCTATGCATCAGCATCTTCTTATTGACAAAAAACATCCTTTCCAAAAACTTTAAATGTCAGAATTGAATATTCCTCAGGGGAAAATATTCTGCGCAAATTTTGTTATTTCAGTTAACTCTCCCTCACAGTGTACTCAAATACTACATGTCCCTGAACAGTATTTATTACAAGAACCAATTAGGAATTATTTTGCAATCAAATTCAAATACATTAATGGACAAATGCTGTACCCTACAAAGCTTGACAGCCAGGTAAGCTGGCTTGTACACTCTTTCATATTTTTTATATCTTCCATGTTTAGAAGTTTATTAATTTGTCTAGAACTCACTCACTCACTCAGTAGAATTCACAAGAAAATCCCAAGCATGTCTGTAATGCTACTGAGCTCAATGCAAAGGGAGCACAGTGTAAGAAGTTGCCTCCTCCATCCAGCTCCCATTCAGTAGGCTCAAAGTTAAAAGGAACTAATTAGCTGAGCAAAACCTCAGTTGTGGCTCTGTGAGACAGCCTGATGCCTCTGCACTGTATTCTCCAGAGCCTCTCCAGGCTCTCAAAAATGCTAAGAATGCACTGAGCAAGTTCAGCTTTGGAACATATGCTGCCTGTTTACTGGGTTCAGCTTCACACCTTTAAAAGCTGACTCTGAAGAATTCTGTGAGGGCTCACAGTTCTATGTCTAACCTAGTCCTGATGAACCTAAATGCATCCATCCGTGCCATGTCACAAAATAAGATATAAATTTCAAAAGCAGATATACATATGCAATTTAGCACCAGGTTAGATTTTATTTAAGTAATTACAACCAAATTATTTTGCATCACACAAATATACAAAACATATTAACCACTGCAGGTATAATAAATGAAATCGTATTTTAAAACTAAATAAGAATCAGTACTTATTCTGTTTTTGAAATAATATCACATTAATTGGTGTCACATTAAGCCTAATGTATATACAAATATACAAAGAGAAGTCTTCCATAATTACATATTCACAAACTGGTAAGACTCCTGCTCTCCATCATACTGAATAATTATTATTATTTTAAGAGAATATATCATATCCCAAATAAGGGTCAGTGATATTTACAGACAGTTTCTTTCCAAACTTCACCTTACAGTACAAATCACTAATTTCCTTGTTCAAGAGTAGATAGAACAATAGGTTGGAATTTTAGATTTGATGATAGCCACAGTTGCCTGTTGAAGAAAACAAAACAAATTTAAACAAAATAAGGGGCACTAGCGCTACGTATGACAGTACTCATATAGTCTCTATAAGTTGCATAATTCCCAAGTTTTATTTAGTTATCTTTGCTATTATCAAACAGTAGAAAACTAAAAAGTTAGTATTTGCTGATTGTTGTCAAAAGGGCTGAAAATAATAAATGGAGAAAATGCACTATTAGTGATAACTAATGCTGGGGAGGTAAAACATCCAAAAGAACAGACATGTAAACTCATACCAAAAAGAGGGCATAGACAGGAAATAATAAGGATTTTTAAGTAGAGGAATGATATTTTGGAGGGGACTTCCAATAAAAGTGAGAATCATATGCTTTATAAGTAATTTAGAAAGTAAATTTGATAAATTATTGGTTGGATTATATAATATTGCTTGTAATCACAATTTAGTAGTTTGTTTCCAGGTTTTTTTGCTTTATCTTTTTTCTGTCTTTTTAAAAGACATACAGAAAGACCTACTCACTAAACAGGTAAAACTACAAGAAATCAAGGGAATGACAAAAAAATTAGAGGTTAATGACTCACTGGATTAATTATATTATCTAGACCTAAATTTTTAGAACATTAGGACAAGACCTAATTTTCCTTTTCTTGTCTCACTTCATATAAATAAAAAAACTCTCATCCTCCTTCATTTTTCATGACTTTTTTCAAATCTGTAATACAAACAGTGCTACTCCTCTTAAATGAACATGAGCACACACACAAAAATGAGGAGGCATCTACTGATTATTTGGGCACCTACTGGCTAAGGCACACAAGCTCAGTACTGCTAGGCCTGCGTTGTGTGGTCCCTACTCTTCAGGTTATCCATGACCTTTGAGAATAACCATTTAACACATACAACTGTTAATAGGGTCAAGAAAGCAAATATTTTCTCTTCTAGACGAACATCTAAGCCAGCACTCCTCATTTTTTCTCCTTTTCTCCTTTGTGCACAAGGTATAGCACAACACTTGGCAAAAGAATGTTCAACAGAAGAAGCCTCTGCTGTCTAGTACTTAAAGCATCTTTTTGATTTATAGCCATTGCAGATCCAAACTCTGGGTTAACCAGGGTGGGCTGGAATGTGAGTGTCTGATTCCCTCAGGAAGTGTAATAAACAATAAACTATTAGTGGGAACAGGCAGGCATCATCAATAACAGCAAAAAGTAACTTCTTGCAAGAGGAAATCTTGTTGAGAAACATATTTAATACCAGAAAAACGGAACACCAAGCATGTATCCCAGCCATACTGAGGCAAGAACATGGCAATAAAACCAGAGATGACAGCAGTTTTGACAAAATTGATTCAAAAGTGTAGATTATTGAATAAATATCTGATCCACTCACCTTTCCACCATAGTGCTCCAACTTTTGTAAAGCAACAGTAACTTTTTCTCTATATTTCTTGTCCATTGATCTCTTTAAAAGCTATTGGAAAAGCAAAATAAAGAGGTTTGTTGCACAATATAGTACAATATATACAAAGAGACAATAATAACCCATTTTGTTACTTTATTCCATCTTACCTTTGCAGAATTAAAGCCACAAAGAAACATTGTAACTTGTAACTGATGTCAAAGTATGGAACTCAATAAAAGCAAATGTAGAATAAAAAGTTAACTAGAGAGAAACTTAAATTCAAAGAAAACTGATCTGTTAACCAACAAAAATATTTCCTTTTCTTTTAGCAAACAAATTTGAAAGAAATATCCACCTTAAAAAAAAGTCATTCTTAAAGAGTTGTCCACATGAAAAGTTAACTTTTATTTCATGTGCATTGAAAAAGATTTATTGTAGTGGAAATACTTAAAAAAAAAAACAACCTGCTGTCATTTCTCTCTTCTGTATTTGAGCGCCAAAAAAGGTCCTTTTATTTTGCTGTAAAAGTGCACTTTGCAAGCAGGTTAAAAGAAACTATGAAAAGCCTGTCTGACAGAGGAAGGATGACTTGGTATAAAAATATCTCTCATAATCCCACTCAAAGCTTATTTAATGAAAACTTCCTTGTGCAGAATTCCCATCTGAAAGGAGTGGGAATATTTGCTTCTGTTAATGTATTGGAATGTTCATGGTTTTGTTAAGATATTCAGACTTAAAATTAAAAATTCATTTTGCAATAAATTTGCCTCCAAAACAAGGCATCTGGATGTTTTCATAAATAGTAGAGAGAACACTTCCATTATTCTCTGGTTTACATTAACAACAGTTTTTGGACCTTCCTAGAACTTTGTCAGTCAACACATAAAAGAACAAAGGACTCACACAGGGGACTATATGAAATAATGCTTTTCATGGAACTGCTCAGTCCTCCACTGTATCTGTGCAGATATTATAGTAACATCTCAACAAGAATGCCATGAAAATATAAATGATTTTTTATTATAGCATTAAAGACTTACATTTGTGAGTAGAAGTTTAAGATGATCATTAAGAGATGGGCCAACAACCCCACTCAATTGCACTAAAGCATCCAATGCCCTTTCAAATACTTCATCATCCACATGGGCCTTCAGAAGGGGAAGAAAGAAAGAAAATCCTGTGAGTAAGATTCAGACAAACACTTAAGTTTTTCTAAACTGCAAACTGTATTATGATTGTATGGAGTAGTTTTAAACATTAAAACTACTGTGCAATTGCTAATCGTTATAACGATCCAAGTTTAGAAACACAAGTACAATATGACTGAATATTAGTCTCTAGAGGCCAAATTTGAAGTCAGAGCATATTTTTAAACCAGAAAACAAAAACATCCATGAAATGTCCACAAAACTCTTGCATTCCTTCTGAGACAACAAAATGAATAATTTACTATTGCTGAAATAAAAAATATGGCATACAAAACAGCTTGCTACACTGATAATTTCAGTATTTCACAGCATATTAGAAATAATCTTTCAAATGCTGATATGTTTAAATTGAACGACACCATTTTAGTTACAAATATAATGAATTCTGGGTAATTTCTATTCAATTCATAATAATAACTTTCTTTGTTGGAGAAACAGAGGAGCCAATGACTTTCTGTCTCAATTAATTTAGTCCCCTGCCAACTACACCTTTGTCACCTGCCAGCAATTATTAGGCTCTTATCTACTTCTGTGGTTCTTCATCATCTTTATTTCTCCCATGGGAAGGCTCTTCTATACCTGACTTCTCTAATGGTTTAGTTATCTTGCTTTACCTTTAGCAAAGAAATAGACTTATAACAACTTATCTTGGTCTCATACTAAATTATAACTTTATTTAAACAACTATTTCTCCTCTCCAGCATCTGGGCCCTGAACATTGTCTTTTTAACTAGAAATCATTGACTGCTTGTGTAGTAGAAGATTTAACAAGGCATAATACCAAAACACTGCAACAATAAAAATTATCGGAAGAGTAACATTAATTGGAGGAAGAGAGAAGAATATTTTTTCTAATTTTGCCATTAAGCTAAACCAAAGATAGTGATAACACACAATTCTGAACTTCTGTTATATCTCTGATTTGAGATCACAATTAATTTTCAAGCTTCAAGCCATCTCTGTTAAATCAGAACTGAAACACATCTAGATTAAGGGACAGCTACTTACTGAAGCAGAAAATGGCTCTCAAAGACAGAAAAAAATCCAGAAGAAATAACCTTCAAAGCCAATACCTCACTTTATTTTCTGATGGTGTAGAAGAGTCACAAACATTTTTTAAAATTAAGAATATGACCTCAAACACTTTAAATGTATTCTTCCTTTTTCCTCATTGACATATTCTGGTGATGGTGCTATGCAGGACTAGGAGTTGGACCCAGTGATCCTTGTGGGTCCCTTATTTTGTGATTTTGTTTAACTTTGTAGCATATTTTGTATTGTTACATGTAATAGATGAGTATTTATTCCTGCATATCCATTTTACCTCACCTCATTTTTATTTTTTGCATGTTATTCCATGGACATATAAAAAAGCCTACCACAAATATATATTTTTATTTCTGCTTATATAAAACCTTTAAGAGAACAGTTTCATAATTTTTTTCATAGCTACTGTCATATAGTTATAAAAGGAGTTGCCCATATTAATTTATATTTAAAGACATATTTAGCTAATAAACCAAGGCAGGGTTAACAAGACAAAGAGAAATCACCTCTATCGCCCAAACCAAAAGCCCATGCAATAGATTTATTACATTAATATTGCCCATGTAGTTCTCACCAGCAGAAGGAAAAAAAAAATCAAACCCATTAAAATCTCTGCATGAAGAACAAGACATACCAATGCAGCCTTTAAGACTGGAACTAGACGAGGCAACAAGGGAATAGCTTTTTCAGCAGCACCTTCAACCAGAAGTAATTCTTTAAAACCCTCCTTGGAAACAAAAGTATAGGGATGTTTTGTCTCTCTTAGTCCCTGTTGCAAATGTAAAACATGATTTTCTTAATACTAAACCTTCTTTCAAACAAAACTGCGTTTACAAGTTCCACACAGCAAAAGGACCATGTTTATATTTTGTCAGATCAGTTCAAAACATAAAGTACACTAACTCCACCATGTGGAGCCACTGGGTACAACTCTGCTCACAGAATATTCTAATTGATTTTTATTTTAGAACACTGAATATTAAAATTCACAATATGAAAACTGCCAATTCAATCAATATTTGTACTTCAATACCTTTAATCTAACAACCCAAGGTATTTTTTCAATGAGACCATGTACTACAACAGGCTATATTTGTATAGAGATTTTGTACTGAAGGGAAAAAAGAACAGAAGGTGAACAACGGAAGGAAAGACACCCCACACCACATACCTCTCTATGAAACACTAAAAAACTTGTAAATAGTATTAAGATGCACATCTAGTAAAGGTCTGACTGGCAAAACTCAAAGATTTAAAGCCCTGTGGGTGAAGCCTTTTTTCTTAACATAATAGAAATTTTATGTTATTTTAGGAACTGACAGTTTTGTTTAATTTAAAAAAAACAAAGAAAAAAAGAAGAATAAACAAAGGGAAAAAAGAAACCAAGAAAATTAAAAGGAAAAAGAGGAAAAAAAAAGTGAAAAAGAAAGTAAGCCACCTCAGTATATGCACTTTATTCTACCTGCAACATTGGATTCAGCATCTAGACACATGGTACATATTTAGTGATAAATGTCACAGATGGTTCTGAGAAAATATAAGCCTCAACATAGTGCATAGTATTTCTCTTTCACTTACTTACAGAATCCTATTTCCACTGTACTAGTTCAGTCTATTGAGGAGAGCATTCTTACTTTGTAATGTAGACTTTATATACAAAAATAAGCAAAACAATTTAGCTTACAAAAGAATCTGCAAAAGCACAAATTTAATTTAACAGTTGGGCATCTGAGTCTTGCATTTGATCAGTATCTTGAAGATTAAGCAGCTCTAGCTAGCTCTCCCAGAAAGCTCTAACTAAAGAACTACAAATAGCAATGTTCTTGACCATTTTCATTCATACAATATCCTCATAAATGGGTTTTCTTTTATATTTCTCCAGTAGCTGAGCCTTAACTGGCTAACTTGGATTGTTTAAAAAATTACATTTGCAATTAGGAAATGGTTGTATACTTAATGTTGCAAGAAATTGAGTTTACCTCTGCCAGTGTTAAAAGAAGAGGATCAAAGGAAACAGTTTCAGGAGGGCATTCCCACTGCAGTTTGTGCTTTACTGATCCATGCACTAACCTATATAAAGAATGAAGTTTTAACAAAATAACATATAATAATATATAATTTATTGCTAACACTATTTGCTTTCAATGTATCACCAATTAGATTGCTGTGTTCCTCCTTTAGATACACAGTCTCAATGCATAATGCTCTCCTTAGTGAGATTCTAGGGTCATGGAATCAACTAAGTTGGCAAAGATCTCTGGGATCATGGAGTCCAACCTCTGTATATGTATAATGGTTAACAGAGCAATTATACTAAATTCCCAAAATATGACAGTTTTCAAAATTCTGCTCCTAATCACATAGAAATCAGAAAATAGAAGTTATAGAAATTATAGGTGCTTCTCATGCCAACACAGAAGATATTCCTTTTGCAAAGTTACTTATTTTGATAAGTATATCAAGAAACATTTTCCTCAAATAGCAATAGGTAAGAGAAAGCAGGTGAAACTGAAGGAAGATCATATTGAAATTCATTATTTACTCCTAAGATACAAATAAACGTATTAATACTATATATTAGTTAGAGCTTGTTAGCACAGATAATGGATTATTTTCTGTGCTTCTGATTATTTCATACAATTATATACATGCACATCTTATTAATGATGGCTTATATTTTTGTAAAGTAATTCTGCATCCATGTGACGAAACACCAGAACATTTATTGTCTAGGCAAATATATACCTATATATATATATAAAAAACTTGACCTATACATATATATATATACCTCATAAACTTAACCCATATATATATATATAATATATAACTTAAAATACCTGAACTTACTTGCAAGTAGTTTTGTTAATTTTTCATATGTCTGAAAACTACAGAATAGGAATGTTCAATAACATGTTGTCATGCTACTAAGTTCAGATAAAAAAGGCTGTGAAAGGTCTACTTATTTAAATTACACTAATTTTATTATCTTTGCTAGGAGGGAGAAGTAAATACAATTACCTGAAAAAAATCGTTTGTGAAAGATGTTTGGCAAACCAAGTGTGCACATAATTAACTATTATTTAAAAAAGTGGCTTTGATATTAATACAGCATAAAAAAAGAACCAAAAGAAGACAATTTCAAAGGCATGGAAGCTTGCTTTCTGCTCTGAAAAGAATTAAGTATTAAACATTTTTCCAGAATTGAATGGAATCAAACAACCTAACTAAAAGATGAAACATGAAAAGATGTATTTCATAATATATTTAGTAAAAATAAGAAACAAACCAAACACACCTGCATGGAATGCCACCTCTAGCATATGTAGCAGCAAATGCAGATGGTGGTTGAGAATAAGCACAAAACTGTGAGGACAGAAAAAACCCATTATTTATTCATAACAGTAATGTTTTATAGTTATTATGCATATGCTAAAAGGGAAGTTTACAAAGAAATGAACTTAGTCATATGAATCTAAATCAAAACAAAATAAAGAACTGCAGCCATGGATTGGAAAACATTTTAAGTGATACACTTATGCAAAAACTGCTTTTAAGACTCATCAGTCTGGGAAGTTGTAAATGAATAAAAATATACAATCAGTGGTTTCCTGATGGAATCACTATTTTTCCTTTTTTTTTCTTGCAAATGGTAATATAAAAGTCTTACGGGTTCTTTCCTAAGCAGATCAAGGAGCTCCAGCTTCCCTGAAGCTCTGGTTATACTGGTAACATGCAGAAGGCAGTTTCATTGTAATTCCAACTTGATCTGACTATAGACAAAAGTACATGGTGGCAAGATGTGGGAGAAACACCAAATATTGGGCAAGAATGTGAGAGGGCACTGGAAATACACAGGGAGGTTCATACTGGGTGAGAATCTAGGAAGGACACACTGGAGAAGGAAACTAGGACATTCATGCAAGGAAAAGCTGGACAAATTTCCTTTCATCGTATACATGCTTCTTATGCATATGAACAATTATATTATTTATTAGCATGATCATTTAATGTTGTTTCCCAGATAATACATCTTATCACAAAGCATTCAGATTGGAATACCACAAAATCTCAATTTTTATCTTTTGAGTGTTTAAACCTACATTAAGCTTAGTAGAATTGTGTTCATGGCTTAAATTCGGTCATTGTGCTACTTGAAAAGAGATTTAAAACAAAAAAGATGCCCACATTAAAGTATTCAGCCTGTTTATCAGCAAAGTACTTCTGCATTCACTTGCCAAAAAACCTGTGACATTACTAATTGCCAGATTATATGGCCCAGTGGTGAACTATAATTCATGCATTCAATGCTAGTTCTGCAGGCACGGGACTTCCATGAAAAAAACAACTCCTTTCATTACTACTCTCCCAAGAACACAAATTTTTCCTGAAGGATTATATTGTCACAGTAACTGTGAGTTTCAAATAATGCTCACCAGCAATTAATTTGCCACATTTTATAAAGCATTCAATATGCCACATGCTTCTGGGTTTCATTGCATAACTGAAATAAGTTTCTCTAAAGCAGCAGGTGCCAAAGTTTAGAATAAAAAAAAAAAAAAAACAACCCTTTTTACTGTTTAGCTCTAAATCTCTTTTCAGGGCAATAGTACATTAAAAAAACCAGTTACCATCCAAGCCACAACTGTACCAAAATACATTTTTTTAAAAAATGTAATAAACAAGGCATTTGAGCTTAGAAGATAAGGTATATATGGTTAATAACAAAAGTTTAATTTCAGTTAAAAAAAACAGGACCAGAAGAAGCATGTCCTGATGCCATTTCATAAAGTAAGGAAAACTCTTCAAACCACAGATAGATTTTAACAAAACAAAACTACCACCAGCTGTACATACTGGATCAATAGTTTTAGGATTCAGCTTGTCACTAGGCTTTGGCTGTGAACATGGCTTGCTTTTCTGTGCTGCAGTCTTTGTTTTCATTTGGATGCCTGATGACATTCTTACAACATTGCTTCCTACAAAACAAAACAAAATAAAAATAAAAAATCAAAACCAAAATAATTTTCATTCCTATATGACAGAATATTGAGGGTTAGAATGTGCACTAGGAAACAGATTCTTATATATCAGACACAGTGCATGGGACAACTGTAATAGTCTTGTCACTCCTTATTTCAGATGCACACATTTCCTACTCTGGTTCTCTTTACTTGTGTTCTTTGAGACCTGCAGCAAAAGTGAATTAGATACAGTCTGCTTTTAGGGTAGCCCACAGAAATCCGAGCAGCAGTACACCGCTCTGCAGAAGAGCCCAGAGTCAAATAGGGTTGGGTACACTTACATCAGAAGAAAGCAACAATTTGAGGAAGGTCCAGGATGAAAGAAGGAAGCAATTACATTCAGGACACAAAACCACAATCAATAAGAGATGAGAACAGAAATGTAAGGCAGCAAAAAAAAAAAAAAAAAGAACACAGAAAATGAATTCCAATTCCACTAAGAAGAATTTTTTAAAAAGACTGCAAAAATAACTTTGCATCCTTAAATACTGATTTAAGTACACTTACCTTCTGTAAGTCAATGCACCAGCTATATGTCACTACAAATGTATGTAATTGGGTTAAAGTTAATGTTTGTCCCCAACAAAAATAATAGTTCTCTACCTATTTAACATACCAAGGCTGATACTATAATGAATAATATAAATTATTCCTGGGAGATCACAAGATTTCAAATATTAATAAAATTATAAAGAATGAAAACCCTAATTTTGAATATTATAATGTCCAGTAATTTTTGCTGTGGTGTATTCTGAATGGGAAAAAAATATTAGTAAATAAGACACTAGATTCCTATAGTAAAAAAGAAATTACAACATACAGAGACGAAAATAATAGGAAACACAGAAACAAACATTGTCTGAGGGATGAGCAGTGTGCTTGCTGTCCAGCCATCACCCTTGATGACACATGTTTTTGTTAAAAATATGATTAAATGCCAAATACTGAGATCAGGATTAATCAGAGACAGATTTGCCATGCTACTCTCTCTCCCTCAGCTCTATCAGCCACTCGCCCTAATGCCCACCCACGGGCAGTCCTTGTTTAGCTTGGTTATCCTAATTCTTCCCTCTGAACAGGATTTCCAGTCAGGTACCTTTGTCATCATTTACATTATGAAATATTTAGGATTGCTTCTGTTTCTGTGATAGAAGTGATAAGGTTGCAGCACATGCGTAGATATGCTGAGTTCGTGACTTATGGAAAGAATTACATGAAGTGCCTAAGTTCTACTGAATGCCGTGAAACTACATATAATAATGACTAGAAAATTAGCCAAAATACAAAGCAAAACTAAAATTGAAAGTTTAAATCAATATTTCTTGACTGATGACTTAACCAGAACTAGTGATTCAAATCAGTTTATCTCCTGTACATTTTGTTTTCTCTTTCCTACCATTTCCAGAATGTGGCCTGTCTCCACTGAAAGTCTTTTTAAAAGAAATAATATACTCCAATTAGTCAATTAAATCTCTTCAGAACTCACAGAAACTTACACGACACTTATGAGCACTATTCTATTTGTAAAATGGAAGTCAAATGTAAAACATTAATATAGAAATAAATCTACTGATTTTGTATGTCTGATTATTATAATAAAATTCTAATCACATTAGCTTTAGAAGACGGATTTTTAACTGTCAGAAAATTAAGAATCAAAATAGTTTCATACTATGAAAACACCAGAGAAGTTCTTGGCAGTAGGAGCTTGTATCACAAAATAGTGCTATCCATGTCAGACTTTGAAATGTACCATTGCTCAAAATACAGTCAGCTTGCTAATACCTACATAAATATTTTTCTTAAAACAGTATTTAGAAGTAATTCAGACGTATTTATTTCTTTTCTATTTTCCAAGTAATCAAAATCCACGCTAAGATGTACTAGGAAGCATCGAGCAGAAAAAGCACTTTTCATAAGGAGGTGTTACTCTTGAGATATGAATGCTCTCGTGTAGTGGGAGCTGAAAGGGTCGCACGTTTTTGTAGAGAGAACAGACAGGTGAAGCATAGCCGTGAATCAAACAAGCGAGGTTTGATACAGAAGTGACCCATCTACTGGCAGACGACAGACTTCAAATAAAGGAGCGACACTTTAAACAGAAACAGGAGAAGCACTTTTAAGAGACATCTTTCAAAGGAGGAAGCGCAGCCTGGAGTTGGGGATCTAGAAGTCACTTAAGGCAGGCAGAATGGATGTCAGTAGGATTTGAAAGGCGAGGTTGCTCCCTTACCCTGCCGAGTGCCAACTCTCCCGGAGTGCAGAGGCAGAAACAGATGAGGGACTTCGAGCGCCGTCACCGCAGAGAGGCTCAGGCAGAGAAGCTCCGCCGAGCTCCCCCAGAGCCCCCGGCCCGGCCCTCACGAGCCCCGTGGGACATCCAGGGACCCCGCGGGAGCACGAGGGGTTCGCCCCGCTGCCCCGGGCCCCTGTCCCACCGCCCCGCTCCCGCTCCCAGGGCACGCCGGGCTCCGGGCAGCGCTGAGCTCCGGGCACGCCGGGCTCCGGGCACGCGGGGCTCCGAGCAGTGCCGGGCTGCGGGCACGCCTGGCAGGCAGCGCAGGGCTCCGGGCACCCCGGGCTCCGGACAGCGCCGTCCCCGCTCCCCGCGGGCCCCACGGCACCGCCGACGCTTCCTGCCGGTTGCCAGGGGAACTACGGGCCGCCGGCAGCCCAAACTTCCTCCGTGCTTGCTGCAGACGGAGTGACAAGGAGATTTAAAAAAACGATTTGTCTGGGGTTGTTTTTTCCAGCCTACCTTGTATGCTGTGAGTAAAACGAAAACGGTGAATTTTCAGGTGACATCGCCGCTCAGTTTTATCCACTTTTTTAATACCTTCCCGGGTGTACAATGCACTCATACAGTACTGGAAGTTCCGTTGGAAATACAGCATCAAGTCTGAGTGTGAGCTTTTGGGTAAAAGGCTGCTTTTAACTTGACCACGGGAATGCTTTCTTGCTTTCTTCAAGAAATGTGTATATTCGTTCATGCACACAAAAATAAATCTTCAAGCAAAATGTTTCCTTGGTGCGCTTAAATTGTGTGGGATATAAGATTTCTACCATTGCATTCTTTCTCACTTCTGCCATTTCTACTGAAGTAGAAGTGAAGCAGAAGTGAACATGGATAAGCAAGACTTATTCTCATGATTTTCCACAGGAGAAAAAAATTGCATGGACAGTGGTGAAAAATAGGTGTAGACTATTTGAAAAATGCCATAGGCATTAGATTTTGGGCAATGCAGGCATTCCATAATTGGTTTTATCCAACATAAATACTTTATATCTGCCAATAATGGTGAGTCCAAAGTGAGGACGTTTGCAGAGTTAAAATAGGGCTGCACAGCTGAGTGCCATTGAAATGCATTAGTGCAAAAGACTATTTGGGAATACAGAAGGAAAATATCTATAAATAATATTGGAGAAGGGAAGATTTCTTCTTTTTCTAGGTGGTTTTAGCTAAACTCAAGAGACATAATAGTACTTTAACAGAATTATTTTACTGTTCCACAATACTGAAGACAATAGAAAAATGGATATCTTTTTATCCAAAAATTTTATGGACTGATAAATTATCTTAGAAAAAAAATCCAGTATTTTAAAGCAGATCATGAAAAACTTTGAAAATCACACTAAAAAATGGAAACCAGTGTGATCATTTCCAGGATGAGAAAAAAAAAAATCTGCTTTTTTTTTTGAGCAAAGTTTTTCTTTTTAGTTCAGTGTTTTAGTATCATTTTTTACATGTATCTGCTATAGCTCCTTTGTGAGTACAGAACAGACCAGAGCTATGGAAGAAAGCAGTAGTACAGTTCCTAGGTCGGTGAACTGCTGTGTATCATGAAGCAAAACCCCACTGATCAGCTCCCACTGCGTTCACAGAGGCACAGAAACAACTAGATTGTGAAAGGGTGAGATTCCAGACCCTGTGCAAGAGCAGGGCTTTCTTCAGAGTCGGATCACTTTCCTGGAAAATGTGAAATAAGAGACGGTCCTGCAGTGTGTCTGGTACCACAGGGAGTGTTCTTGGGGTGCTGAATGCATGGCAAGGCTCAGCCAGCGGAGTGCAGGCTGGTGACCTTTTGGGTGGGCTTGATCCCCCCACATGGCAGAAATATAGACTAAAATGATCCTGAATTCCTGGAGTAGGTTAGGATGAAACTGTACCCTCATATATATTTTTATAACTTGATTCTAAACACTGATTACTTACTTTTTCATAATAATACTCAACCAATTTAAATAGAACCAATGATTAATTAATTAACTGTAACTGCTAATAAGACTAATATACAATTTGACTTCTTTTTTTCATTAGTCGCAGCTAAATAGTTAATTACTAAGGGGGAGGAGAATTCACTAATGCCAAATGAATTCTGAGGCTTATGAAATTAAAACTGAGACTTATTGGAATATGGCTAATTGAAAGAACATCACTTATACCAGTCACGTGCGAGATCTTTTTGTCTGAGCATATTTATACCTTTGTTAAGCTAATTCATTTGACATGGTTTAGTCTTGGCATGTTGCCAGAGCCCTTTGAGAAATTGTGGGGAGAATATTTCTTGACAAGTGCAGGTTTTTGCATGAGGAAGAAGGGGAGCAGATACTTCATTTTTTGTCATAATTTAATTAATTTGCATTGTCAACATTTCCCTTTCTATTTGTAGCAGCTTTTCTGTTAGACAATAAGTGGTTTATGATGATTTGTTCCTTATATTTTTCTAATAACAAGAATGAGATTAACAACAGGCTTAAAATTGATTCATTTTACATTTTATTATAGTTCTAAATATTCATGTAATAACACACAAACATACATTTTTATTTGAGATTATTGTAGAAATTAATAAAATTTTTTTTCAATAAAATATTGTTTTAAATAAAATATTAATTTTTTTTTACATACTTTAAATAAAGAAGTGCAATTTTATTCACAGCTGGGGAGCCAACAACTTGCAACCTAGTAAGAACAGTAAAAGAACAAAACATATTTCCTCAATGTATATGGTAATTCCTTTCATTTCTCCAGAAAATTTAGAAATTCAGTGCCTGTCAAGTTGATGGACCTGTGAATCAGCCCTTTTATCTTCAATGAAAATTGGTGTGAAACAGCATCATTTCAGCTGTACAATTCTGGATAACAGCCCAATGATTCTACTGAATTGCTTACTCTTTTTCTGTAATACACCAGAAATTATTTGATAGCCTATTACTAAGTGCTAAGATGCTGTAAGGACATTGGATTAGCAGATCAATCTCCTGCATAAAACTCAGAGGCAAGGTTCCAGGAAACAGACTGACCCACAGGAACTTTCAGATTCTGATGTTTCAGAGTAACAAAAATTCATACAGGTATGACCCCAAATTTGCAAACTTAATGAGGTTCCCTAATGAGTATCACTGAGTACACAGTACAGAGCACTGTTAGTGTGCAGACTTGGTGCATAAGGCTGAGCACAACCAAGTTCATGGACAACTGCAGTTAAATTCCACACCAGGTTTTTTGATTGTTCTCAAGGATATCCTGCTGATCTGAAATTATCAGGCTTTTCCATGAACATGAATACTTGAGAGAGTCAGAGAAATTTAAGTACATATAGATATAAAGATGCTAACTCATCATTGCTCCACTTTATGTACTGAAGTGTTTAGAGCAGCTCTGCAATGATTCAGTTCTACTTGTATTCATCTTTTACCCATGGCCACACAGAGACAGTGCTCCTGTCTCCTGTAGATAGCTAGTACTACCAGGAGCCAAAGTAGACCAATTATACACATCCTTCCCTGAACTGTACTACCTTGAAAAATGAAATTAGGATTTGAGACATGAGACATGAGAAATGAGACATGTCAGGATTTGTTTTTTTTTATGATTCTTCTAACTTTTCATATCACCATCAATAATGGCAGTTTGAATTAGTTTATTCTGGTGATGCCAGTTCTGGTGGTGCCAATTTCTCAGGAAGGACAATTTATTCCATTCCATCACCCAGACACTGTCAAAATCACAGCTACTTCTGTAGAAGTACTTTGTTTTTCTACAGAGAGAGATCTATTTCCACAAGTGTAGTTAATGAAGAATTAGGAACCTTCGTTTCTTTGAGTGTCTAAATTTGAATTTTTTGATACTTGATTACCTGCCTCCCTGCTGTTCACTGGAATCTTCATTCCTAATTTGTCTCAGGAGTCTTAATCAGAGAATTTCCATAGTTAAACAGATAAGAAGATTCACAAAAAGTACCAAAGATGACCTGGTAATGACCACCACTAACACATGGAAAATGTTTAGGAAAAAAACATTTTTTAGAAAAAAAACAGGTTCAGAAAAAATTAGTTTACAAATAACTGGGAAAAGGGGGAGTTGGATATATATCTGTGAATTCTTCTCTGAATTTCACAATTTTCAAAGTTTTCAAAGCTAAGAAAAGATTTTGAAAGTGGTGCTAGAAGGCTCACTGGATTTTGGAAAGTCATCTTTTGCCTGATTTTTACAGACTTGAACCCAGGCTCTGTTGCCTCTCAAATCTGGCAAATACATTGCCATATATCCAAATATTATTCTCAAATGATTTAGGACATAGCAATGATACTCTAAAATTTCCCAGATTACCAATTTTTATTAACTATTTTTTTTCACCAAACGGTGGAGGTATTTGTAAGTAGACACAGAATGAAAGAATGTATCTGTGAGCATAGTATTCCTGAAGATGAAGTAGTACCCAATGTCACAGAACAAGTGAAAGAACTAGAAACAACAGGTTCTCATTATAAATCAGAATCTACTTTTAAAAAAAGGGACAGGATATTAAAAGATGACTACTTTAGGACAACTTTGGTAGCATTGAGAATTGTTCACTACTATTTTATATTTGAGGTACTTTTATCTGATACGATACATGACATTTTTTAATTAAAAAAAAAAATATTAGTAGTGTGGCCTTTCTCTTTGCCCTGCAGAGAATTCCATTATTGTCTTCCTGCTGATTTTTGTGAACTTGGAATTTGATTTTAAGGAAAATAACAAAAGTTCTCGTTGAATAATGTTCTTTAAATGCAAGACAGACATGAATGAGCTCTAACTGTAGTCACTAGATGACTTTTCGATAATTATTTGAAAAAAACCCTGCCTACTAAATTTCTATGGCAGGATAAATATACTTTAAATTCTGCTGAGGGAAATAATTAAGCAAAGCTGAAAACTTACACCTAATTTACAGGGTGCTGCTATGAGGGCTGATTGACATGTTTTTCCCACCAGAGTTGAATAGAGAAAAAAAAACCCAAACCAGTTGAGGCACACACTGCAGTTTTGTGTTTCCCCACTCGGTGGCAATGATTCCCTCTCTTTCCTTCCCAGTTCTGTGCTTTCTCCCAGATAGCTGCTGCTCTGCATTCTGCAGTCTTCATTTGGAGGAACACACAAGGGAAAAAAATCATTGTTTTCCTTTACTTTAAATATCAAAGATGATAAAACAGAGTTTGTTAAATGAAAATGTTTTTTATAGTTCACTCGTCAAAGAAAATGTGTTCTTTGATTGGAATTTTTTTACCAGTTTTATCCCACTCTAGGACACAGATCAGTAGCAGTATGTAAAGCATTAAATACAAGCAAGTTTAGCAAGTTTACTGAACTTTATAGCCCTTGACAGAATAATGCAAATAATAATAGATACAAAAAGTCCTTCACAAATTCAGGCATCAAAAGAGTATTTCTACCCTTAATTGTCTTTTTTAAATTCTTTTTTTTTTTCTTTTTCTTTATTAGTTTGTTGGGGGTTTGTTTTTGTTTGTTTGTTTTGTTTTGTTTTTTATTCCCAACAGCAGAAATAAACCTATATACTTGGTACTACTTGGTCTGCAGAGGATGCACTGGGGAAGAGGTCTGACTGTGCTGGCTAACCAAATGAGACTGTAGCTAGATGTAAGGTGGTCTTCCATAACATTTGCAGACTTTTCAGCTTTTTCCCAAGCCCATGAGGTTCCCCTGCTGGATCAGATGTAGCAGAGAGCTACAGTGAGGGCACCAGGCACACAGGGCTTGGGAGTACTGCATCACAAAAGCATTAATGTCTCCCACACTGCAAGCACAGCTGGCACTTGAGACAAGTCCAGGCATGGCAGGAAAAATATCCTTGCTTAAGACATAGAGAAGGTTTGGAAGACAGGCTTAAAGTTCATAATACTCAATTCAAGTTGGTGTCTCAGAGCCAGTAACAGCTTGTAAGTACTGGCTGTAGTGATGGTGGTGAGCTGTGGTGACAGTCATGACTAAATAATAAAGATAGAATCCAAGGTAGTGTCATGGTAGTAACCATTTTCACATTTTCTTCTTTCAGAGAGTGGTTCAGTAACATCCCCCCTGTCCCTGCCCACACAGGAGTAGCAAGTGGGGGAGGAAGGCTGCCCTGCTGTCTCTTGCTCTGCCACTGGATTTTGGAGAAGGATGAATCAAAACATATTTGTAAAACAAATAAATATTTATTTGTAAAACAAATAAAATTTGTAAAACAAACAAAAAAAATTAAAAAAACAAGGGGGACAAAAAAAGCAAAGAAAGGATCGTTCCAGGAAAGGAGCTGGGAGGTGGGAGAGGGGCTAGTGGGGACAGTGCACTGAAGTTGCAGTGAGAAAGAATGCAATGAATGTAGAAAGTGGGGGAGGGGAAATTAAAAATGAGGATATTGGAGGTGAGATGCAAGCAGAGCACAGCAATGCTTTCCAACTCATGTCTTTTAGACTTTGTCTGTTCATGAATTGTTAGTACTGTAATTCAGACATCATTTTAGTTTCCCATAGTTCAACTTTTTGATACGAGAAGAGACTGGGTACAAGAAACTAGAGGCTAGAGAAATTACATAATTAACTGGAGGCAAGGGGGAAGGAGGAGAAGCTTTTGCTCACCATAGTACACTTCTGCTGTCTGTATTTGAAACAGCAGAAGATGAGCATGTGCATTTTTGAGGAGGAGAAAGGAAAGGGAAGGGTAAATGTGGGGAATGAGTACCTCACTGCACTGCTCAGCTACAGACTGCCCTGTTGTTGCTGGACACCAGTTTAGGTAGTGCCTCTTGTGTGGATTGTCTGGAGAATCTCAATCTGATGTCCTTGTGGATCTGAAACTAATCTCAAGAGTAGGTTGAAAAGAAGAGTGGTGCTGTCAGAAAGGGTAAGAATGTAAGGGCCTGGAAACTTGGTAGATTCTGTAGGATAACATTAACAGATACACACAATGGGAGGCAAAGAGGAGACTTCCCAAGAGCCTGCCAGGTCAGTTATTTGCCATGAGACAAGGTATGGACAAGCACCCAGTACAACATTTCCCATCAGCTTCAAGTCTGAAAGGTAATTCTGTCCACAAAAGAACCGTGTATTTAAATACTGTGATCTTGCCAACTCACAAAAAACATCATTTCAAAACTATTGCACATTCTGTCTAACTTTTGTTGAATTGAACACTGGGGAGATGAAAGATTAATGCATCATAGTGTCTGTTCATTGAGTGTTCTGTCTGAGAGCTGAAGAGGGTGGCCAGAGAACACTACATGAACCAAGATAACTGTGCATAACACTTCTCACTCATGAGTATTCTCCCAGCTTTCAGCGTTTTACCTTTCAGTAACATCCTGAGGCAGGGATGACTGCAGCATATTCAGTAGTTTTCAATGGCTTTGTCTCATGGGGAGTTCTGTTGAACCTCAGGAGACTATTAGTATTCACAGTTGCCTGACAAGGAATCTTGCAGCTCACCTTTTTATGTTGGATGAGTATTTGCTATAAAATAATTTTATTTCTTGTCAAGTAGTTCTTCTGCTCCGGATTTTTCTTTCTTCCTTTTATTCTCTCTGGATTTTTTTTGCATCACGAGCAGCCCAAGTTTATGTCATCCCACATATTTTAGGTTTTTTAATTGGACAATGAAAAATACAATGTCACTTTTCAGAATCTCAGTACCATCTCTTTGTTCCTAAAACTCCAAACTTCTTTAGGTTTTAACTTTTCTATACATTCTGTAAAATTGCAGTTAGTTTAAATTGTGGCAATTTTTCTAAACAGTAATGCAAAGCACTTCAGTCTGCAGTGGGCCAGAACGAACACTATATATGGAAATTTTACTACACATGGAAGACTCCACAGTGTTTTCTCCTGTTATCTTCCTTCATTACTCTTTCCTTTATTTATTTACCTCTTTTCCTACTCTGAAAATAGGTGCTAGTTTTGGCCAGGCCACTTCAATCTGTTCCCTGTTCTAGGCTGACCTCTCAAATGCTCCCATCAGCCACTGGTTGTGTAGATTTCCATCCACAAAACCGAAATGTCACCATGTCCATTACCAGCCCAATCTAGGAAGTGCGTGCCCCACTGAATATATTGTTACAACATATTCCTGAGAGCAATGCATGCTCAGTCCTGAAGTATTATTCCATTCTGTGCATCCATCCCTTTTATTTAGCATATATACCATTAATGCAGTCCTAAAATGATCCCATGAGCACTTCTAGTGTGGAATTTAATCTTGCAATCTAGTACAGTGTTATAAAGATGACTTCAGCCAACAGTGGTGTTATAATTGTGGAAAGCAAAACAACCAATGAGGGACAAATAGTAGTAAATACACTGGTGTCCTTGCACAGTCCCAGAAGGACTGTATCTGCTAGGATAAATATTGTGTGCATTCCCCAAGTAGCAGAGAAAAGCAGAGAGCTGTGGGAGAAGATTAGGTAACCCGTTGGAGGTTTTTTCTTTGTTTGTTTGGTTTGTTTTGTTTATTCTGATTAGATACATTCTAGTTTGAATAAATATTTTAATGCTCTGTGGTTTTTGCTGAGTACTAATTACCATTATGGACAATGAGTACCGTGTGAGAGGCTATTCAGAACTTACATTATTTCTTTGACTCAAATAATAATATTTTATACCATCCTTCTTCACTAAAGTGTGATTTTGCACTCAATTATTTTAATGTTATGGCTTTACATAGCGCAAACAGTAGTTAGGAACTTATTTAGTAGTTTGTTGTTAAATTGAAGCGGCAATGACTATTTAGACCTACTCTTTAGTTTTTGTTGTTTGACTGGTCTTTTACTTACAACATGTCAGCCAGTAGTATTTCATTTCTTAGTTGTCTCAGACACTGGACCTTGTCACAAGGAAAATTAAAAAGATTAGCCCACTGTTTTGACTAGCAAGCACCAGATATTTTATTGCTAAGAAAAATCTCTTTATCTGAATCTGACAGACCCAAACATATCTACATATTCTAGTTTTGATACGTGTGCTTTTAAAAATCTGCTTATATTACTATTTCCTTCAGTTTTACAGGTATGAATACAATTTTCTGGAGTGCTGCTGTTAAGATCTGATTATTATGCTTATTAGAGAGATGCCTCTACCCAAGTTAAAGTGCAAACTACACCATAGGCTGAAGTCAATAGTATGGATTTTAGTTAACAGTAAATTGAGGCAGTGAGAGATAGAAGGAAACAGAAAGATGTGGGGGGATTAAGTAGGAAAATATCACCACCCATGGATCCCACACTAGACAGTGTTTCATTGGTCTTCTTCTGTACTTAGTGGTGGGGACGATGAGGTCACTCAAAACTTCTCCCCACTTATACTTTTTAGCAAACAAAGGAATCAATTCCCGTTGGGTACACACTTATCTTATTCTATTGGTTAAATGATTTCCTTGTTTCCAATGCTAATTAGTCCCATGCTCAGTCTTCCTCTTCCTTTGAGTTGGTGGGCCGTGCCATCTCCCTGCTGGACTCAGAGCTGATTTCAGCACAGTTGCTGAGTTGGCTTTCTTTGTTGATTCTTTATTTTTGTTATCAGTGCCCCTCCAGCTTGTTTACCTCTTCCTAATTTGAGCTAATTGGATAGTAGTACCACCTTTATCTCATCTCAAGTTCCAGTCAGGTAGCTCAACTTAATGTTCAAAAATCCAGGAATTCACTGAGACATATTCAGAATGGGGTGTGTTCAGTGGTCACAGAGGAGCAGTTGCTTCTTTATACAGTTTGTCACAGTGGGCAAAGTCCTTCGGTGATCACTGTTTAAAGCAATTATGACCTTTAAGTCTCTTACAGCTGCTTCCTGACCACCTAGTAGAGCAAACCCTGGGAGATGGGTTTTGAGCATCAGCTGTGCTTGGGAGCCTGTGAAATTGGGTGTAGAGCAACTACAAATGTCAGAGTGCTTCTAGAGCCAACATAAGTCCTGGGGCACTGTGTGCCTGCACTGCCCTGAGTATTAATACCTGAGCTCTGGTGTTAATAAGGCCTATGAACTCATGCCAGCAACTACCCAACACTGCACCCCTGGACCTGAAATGATTAAAAAATGGATGGCAAGAAAGCTGCATGGTGCCACACAGTCAGCAAGAAGCTGCAGGAGTTCATTAGCTCTCATCAGGATCTGACTGGGCTTATTAAGTGCAGCTCAGCACCGCATTTCTTCAGTTCCTAGTGTGCGGGCTGTAGGTACAAGAAATCCTCTGTGCAACCTGAAAGTTCAGTGGTTATTTTAGTAAGAGAAAATTCTTATTTTTGCAAGATCCTGAGATATTTCAGACTTAAAATTGTATGAGGCTTTCCCAAATTAATTCCAGCTGAGCTGGTATGTCTTCACAGCATAACCTTTTTGCTAATCCCTGCAGTGGTACCTCTGCTTCAGCAATGCTTACTCTCAGTCTGTGAACTCTGTAAGACTCCACATGATGCCCTATTTCCCCAGGTGCTTGGTTAGTGCACAAGCAAAAAATGTGAAGATACCATAATCGCTAACAAAACTGTGAGAGGTTCACCAAGTTGAAGAGGTGTAAGGTCCAAATGCACATGTACAGGCATTCTAACTATAAATGTGCCAACAGGTTTACTGTGAAAAACAGAAGCACCAAAAAAGCAGAGGTGGCAATCAAACCTTCAGTGACAATCTGTTGGTAGCAAGACACTGGAAACACATCAGGTCCACAGAAGATTTAGAAAAACAAAACATGAAGTACCATTCCCAATGAGTCTCTTTGGATTACTGTTAATCATTTGGAAAATCAAATTGAGATTTAGGAAAGAATTGTGAAAAGTGCTTATACTGGAAATATGAGCCACAGAAGTGGCTAGAGCAAAACAAAAAGAGAATCATTTTAGATTATAAAAGAAAAAGTTCAAGACAGTATTAAGTACATATGTTTGGATATACCTCTCAACTACAAAGTAATTTACAATAACAAGACTGAACTTGAGCTGGCTGAAAAATGTCATGTGACAATTTTACTGAAGTAATTGTTTCTGCACAGTAGAATACAATGAAACTGATTCTGCCAGGCCCAATTCAGTGTTATTATGTGCCCTCAAGGCATCATTTATAGTCCAATAAAGGGATTTGCACATTGAAAATTATTATGTCCTTAAATCACAAAAATTCCCTGAATTTTGTACTTGCAAAACTACGAAATTACTAATTCAAGGCTCCTCCACCGAAAGTTTAGCAGTTAGTATTTTTCCCTCTCATCCCGAAGATGTGTTGCTGGGTTGGGTTGTTTTTTTCAGGATCTTTGTGAAGGAAAGAGCTTTGAGGTAATGAAAGATCTTTTTTCAAAACAAAAGAGGAGTCTTTAATGAGTTACTCTTTAGCTCTATTGTGAATGTAGTGGTCCGTTCCAGATCAGTCAACTTCTTCATCAGCTTAAAAAGAAATTTCAAATAGGGCAAATCCCATATTCTGCCAAAACTCCATTTGTTTGTTTATTTTTCTTACTTTGACTTGCCAAGGGTTTGTGTTTGACTTGTTGCCATGAATAAAACTATTCCTCTTTCAACAATAGGCTTTCTGGGAATGGTGTGGGAAAGCTAATCCCATTACACAGCTCCAAAGTTCCCACTCAGTGGTGACCCAGGACAGGCAGCTTATCAGGCACTTAGCAGAGCTGTCAGCTGGTCAGCTCAAGTGGGATATTCTTCTTTGTGAAGCGAAGCAGGCCAGCAGGAGCAGTAGTGGGGGTTTGTTTGTTTGTTTTAAGTAAATAGAACAACAGGGAACTTCTACTTCCTTGACCTGAAAGTCATGTTCTGTAAATAGAAGACATTCATGGTAGAACATAGAATGGTATCATTAAGACATTGGTCAAATATGTTAATTAATATATAATCCACAGATGAGAGGAGTCTCCCCCAGCTGCTGTGTCTCATGACATTTCCTGTGACTTTCTTTCCAATAGTTTAGACTATCCAAGTCCTTTCCTAGATATCTCTTAACAGAATAGTTTTCTTTCAAGAGAAGTCACTTTCAGAATCAATGATGCCTTCATAATTTTTTCTCTGAGTGGTAGGCATCTTATGATACCTCTAGCCACATCTCCAAGGTCTCCTGATGATATTGAAGGAAAGATAAATACCTGGAGAACAAGTTCTCTTTTTTTGCTAAGGTGGAAACCGTGGCAGTGCTGCCTGAGGATTGAGCCTTGCTTCATGGTAATGAGGTGAAAACTTTCTGGGGGAGGACAAGATTTTCCATAGGAACATTAAGAAATGCATGGAGAAACATATAAGAGTATCTTGGTTTTGGGGAGAGCAAGAGAGCAATACCGAAAAGAAAAATGTGATTTTTTTTAGTGCAACTGTGCCTTTTACTTTGAAGCCATCTCTGCAGGAAGGGGAGGTGGCATCTGGCTTGCAAGAATTACTGATTTCCAGAAGCCCAAGCACTGCAGACTGAAATAGACTAGAGTGTCAGATTGAGCCCAACTCCAGTCTTTTTAGTGTCGCTGTCTTAACTGATTGTCCTAATTGTTCAATTAAAGCAAAATATTGTCTGGTTGTGGCTAGAAAATAGCACACTCTATCCAAACTCAGAAAAACTTGGATTCTGGTTATGGTGCAGCTTGTGGAAATAATTTTGTGTGCAGTTCTTGCCATTATTTCCCTGATATATTCTCAGTATTTCTTTGTTAACTCAATGTAACCATAGTGCTCATATTCAGGAGACATAAACCAAACTGTGCTCATGAGAGTTTTGAATGGCCTAGTGATGACAGCCTAACCAGAAAATATAGTGGTTGAAAGCCCATTTTGAGAATGGGCCTCTTAAATTCTTCTTTAAGACTCAGTACATTATTTATTTTTTTTAAATCTCCTTTATTTTAGGCAATTATATTTCTTCAGAGCAGCTCCCATTCCCTAGTGTACTTCTCAAGATGAGCCAATCTTGAAAGCTACAAGGTGTCATCAGTTCCCAGTGCCAGTGAAGACACTGAGGGAGCTCAGTGATTCCACAGACCAAGGACTCTACAAGGAATTGTCCTTCAGCTATAGCTTGACATTTATTTGTTTTCATAGATTTTTGATCAATGGCATGGCATTCCATGATTCTGACTTTCTGAGGGTTTTTCTCTGTTTTTTTTTGGTTTGTTTGTTTGTTTTACTTTGTGGGTTTTTTGTTTGGTTTTTTGTTGTATTTTTTTCTGTTGTTGTTGTTGTTGTGTACACAATATTTAGACCACATAGCATAAAAGGCTAACAAAATGAAGCTGTCTTAAGAGCACTGGGATGAACCACCTAATGCTTGCTAACAGAAATAAGGTTACTGAACTAGATAAATATGATCTATGTTTTAGTTTTGCAATTTTTTTTAATTGACTGTTACTTCATTGCCCAAGGTCAGTCTTGTCAGACAAGTGGACCAACAGTTCTCTAGAGTAACATAAAACCATTAAGTTGCTCTTTGATCTTGCACCTTCTTTAGAACCTTTTAATCAATTAACCATGAAGCTACTCAGCTTGTCTTATTTCCTGAACATAAAACTACTCTGGTAGAGCTGACACATTACTACATTATAGATCAAAGATTGAAGGAAATTTCCCATCCAACCAGGATAATTATGTGGAATTTTTCTGAATCCATTATATATACATTTTCATGCCTCAAATGGATGGAAAACAGCATTTTGATCTAGAATGAATTGAAGGATTCATGTGTATTTTAAAGATTGGTTAAATGAGTTTGTGCATGATTGAACTTACACAAGGTGTGGATAGATTTCATGGCAACGTTGCTGAGCCTCAACTGTCCATCTGTCCTTTGAAAGTGACCACTACTGATAATAATAGGAAACATGACCCATTGTAACATAAGCACTGATCTCTTGCTTAGGATGCCTTTAAATAAAAAAGACATTTTAAATGCTGAATGTATTGTAATGTGATACAGATTGAAATCCTCTTAGCTCAGGGGTAAAATTTTGATAACAGAAAAAATTGTGGGTTTAGACTTGTGTAGGGCCACACTTCTGTGATGTTATTTGTATTCATAAAATGCTTTTTTATCAAGAATCAGGAATACCTTCAGTATTATTTTTTAAAGATTTGTGACTGTTTATACTTTTATTTTCTAGTTATATGGGAACGAAGGTGTGTCAAAATAAATATTCCATTCCTTCTGGCCAAATACTGGAATACACAAACAACTTCCATCAGCTCCTCATTTGACTTTCTCCCTTAAGTGGGACAGAGTGTTACCCACACCAGTCCAGAGGACCAAAGCATCTGCTCATTCGAAGTTTGCTTAAGGTATATTTTGCACAGCTGTTTCTTGTGGGACTGGTTTGTTCCCCTTCTGCTTGCTGATGCCAAAATCAAAGATGGCCTGGCCCAGATAAGAGTGCCACCTTGTGCAGGTGCAGTGGTAACAGGTAGAAATACCAAGCAACAGCACAATTTCTGAACAAAAATATGGCCCAGAAGAAGAAGCATTTTTGAAAGAATCCATGTTATGAAATAAAGGTGTAGCATATTCTTCACAGATACCACCTTATTTCCTGAAGACATATCTGTAATTTGGACTCACTAGATTTAGAAGCAAGTAGGAAGTAGGAACCTTTAGAGCTTCTATAACTCACATTCTTTTCACTGCTAAGTTTAAGCCACACTCTCTTTGCAAATCCCTATTGATTTTTCTGAATGTCACATTTCCTTTAGCTAAACAGATCCCTGCTGGTATTTGTCTTCTTCCTTTTAAGCAGAATTAAAAGAGAATGAAGAAGTTTGTGGATAGCATGGATAAAGTGCTCTTTGATAGATGTACTTGTTGTCTTCTGAACAAAGATGAGTACATTCAGCTCTTGGTACTAAGGAGGAAATATTTTCCTCAATCTCCTTCTGTATAACTCCCTCATTTAAGCCTAAATGGAAATTTACCAGAAAAGGAAAGGATATTTGTGAAGCTTACTTTTACATTTACCACTGAAGTATCTTTTTTATGCTGAATCCAGGGTACAGTGGGGTGCTTTCCTTCTGGGATTTGAAAAGACACAAAAATCCAAAAGGAGTCAGTAGGAGGTTACACTTGATTTTGAGCGTAAAGCAGGCCAAACTTTAGGTTCTTTGTTTGTTTTGTTTCTACCTCCAGCTATAAATCATCCCAGATTCATCAAACTGTTTGCAAAGCTAATCCAAGCTGGACCAAGTTACAGACTGGACCAAGATGTAGGTTTATAGTAATGCCTGAAAACAGGAAAGACTTTACATCAGAAAGGAAAAACTATCTGGTTTCATTACTTGTGGCTTCAAGTTTCATTACAAAAGGTTTTACATGGCTTTGATCCCCTAATTTGGCCAAAAACTGAAAAAAAAAAGAAGAAAAAAAAGAAAAAAAAGAGAAGTGATCTCCATGTGCACACAGCTATTTCAGTGCATGCATATGACTAAATTAGATATGCTGTACCCCAGTGAACTACAGTGCATTCCACACAGACATGCTACATTTAAATGCATAGAGTGCAAAGTCAAGATAGATTAGGTCAAACCTCCTCGCTGCCAGCTACCTTGAATTCTTAATCATACCTGCTGTTGTTCAGGGCTGCTCAGGTGAACCAAAAAAGCCCAAATAAGTTCCTATTCTGAAAAACAAACAAAAAAGTATACAATTTCTACCCTTATATATGTGTACATACATACACACACACTAAAGAGTTTACAAGAAGAATCTGTTTTCCATAATGCTTCCTTAAGGAGCCACAATTAAGTGAGTCTTTAAGAGAGGGTATTAAAGTCAAAACTTCAAGAAATTACTTCACTAGAAGCAGTTTTACTACAATTGTACTCAATTTTATTTTTTGGTTACAGACCTCCTGTCTTTCATTTTTGTGTGCTGTTGATGAAGAGGAATTGCCAATTCTCTTTGTTCCCCTGGAGCTTGGAGCGCAGCACTGAAGAGCAACCTCCTTTCCCACAGATCCTCAACGTCAGTGAAATGGGGAAGCAGGGCAGAGCTGAGCAAGAGGGGCAAAAAGATTTTCCCAAAGAAACACAAGTGATTGCTCCTTTAGCCAATAGGCTGCAGGACAGACAACAGTTCCATACCCAGGTTTGATGCACTGAGAACTCCTTTTCTTTTAGCAGATAGGAGTTGCAGTGGCTCCAGGCCAGCTAAGTTGGGTTTACAGCTGCTTTGCATCACTGAAACAGCATGCAGCAGCCTGAATCTACAGTGAATCTGGCCCTAGATGTCTTAAATCTTTAATATTTTCTTCTGTCTCATCTAATATGGTTGTTTTCCTGCATTTTACAAGGCTGCTAATTACCACATGAAATTCAAATGATCACTTTTGCTAAAAGAACTCATTCCCAAACAGTCCTTTCATGTCTGCATGAAGTAGGATAACTTGTGTAGCTGGTCACTACTTTCTGGGCTTTAAGTGTCCTTTTGTACGTTTGCCATGTTTGTATTTGTTACCCACAAGCAATTCCAGCAGTAAATTCCCTTGTGAATACACTGCCTAAAGTTTGATAAAGCCAGAGCTGGTTCCTTTTTAGCATTATTTTCCAGACATGCACGCCTTACCTCTTTCAATGCTTATTTTTTATTCTCTTAGTAAAAAAAACAAACAAAACAGACAAACTGGGGCATATTTTCTGTTTGTAGTGTTTGCATGTGATTGCTGAGCAGATTTTCAGTGAGTTCTAGAGCTCTTTACCCTTCCTTTCAATTAACCTGGTTACACTTGCTTTTCGGAATGAAAACAAAGAAGCATCATTCTCCATGTCACACACCGACTGGGATATTTATTACTTAAATGTTTTGACAGCCACAGTTCCCACTGATTGGTACTAACATTTGGCCTTAACAGTTTAATAAATAATACTTGATTTTTAAATGCTCAAATGTTAATTAGTTGGAGGGTGTTCTTTCCATCACCAGCATGGTGTTTTACCCTGACTAGACGCCTCAAGTTATCTTAGAGAAGGCAGGAAGGTGATTACTGTAACTTTCTGCAAATGGGAAGAAGAAGTGTCATCTGGGAAGACTGTGGAAATGGCAGGAACAGTCAGGCCTGGAGTCAGGTGGGTGGGAAAGGGGAAGGAAGTAGTGTCTGGAGTGCATGGAACAGGAGAGAAAGTGTGAATGCCAATGGCTGGTCTGTGGTTTGTGATAATGAATGATGAGCGCTGTTTTGACCACTTGGGACTTAAATCTTTTGCTTCTCACATTTAAGCTGCTTTTGAAAGTTTCTCATTATGTTTGTTGTTAGCCTTTCCTTTTATTTTTTTTTTTTTTAAATTTAGAGCAATAAGTAAGACTTTTTCTGCAGAGGAGTATGTGCTGTGCCACATGATCTTGCTATGGATATTCTGTGTAGGTCTATGTGTCTTCTGTGGTCAGTTTTATTTACTGTTGACATTGTCTCACGTTCTTACCTTTCCTCTGCAAAATAAGCATAAAACTACACAAAAATGGGTGAACTGTTAAGGAAGGAGAACTGTTAGGGAAGGAAGTCTCCTGAAAAACAAAACAAAATACAAAAAGAACCCCAAAAATAAAAACAACAACAACAACAAAAATAAACAACCAGAAAAAAAAAAATAAGGAAGAGAAAACAGGCAAACCTCAGACTCTTTAAACTTGCTATTTCAAAACAGCAAGCGACTTCTAAAGCACAGGTCAGAAGGTACTCCTCATATTGCTGTTACCATAGCAGAAACACATAAATGTGATTAAATAAATAAAGCTAATCAGAAGCAAAAGAAAAAAAAAACCAACAAATTTGCAGTAAAACCAGCTCAAGTTAACCTAGTCTCAGACGACTTTGAAAGAAAACATACTTCTAAAGATGTTCTGTGAGAGATTTTAGGCACAGCTGCAGGGAAAAAAAAGGTATCCTTTTCCTCTCTCTGGAAGCATTAAATCTGTTCTGGAAATTAAACAAATTCTACAAAGTTTCATAGAAACAACAGATTGAAGCTGAGATGGTTAAAAACTATGAGAAAGAAGAAAAATATCCTGAAGAAAGGCTACTGGATAATTTTAAGGAACTTTAATGTCAGAATAAGCAACCCAGACACATTAATCCTATCTTTACTTGTCTCTTGTGATATGGAAAGTACCCTAAAAGGAATTTTAAAAAAAGTAAAAGTAGTATCAGACAAAACCAGATAACAATTCCCTTGGTGTAAGTCTACAAATCCATAAAATAAGTTTATATCACTCTTTGGCTGTCAGACTGTTTCAGAGGAGCTAGTTTAACATTTTCTGAATTATAAAGGCCATTAAAATGTTTTATCTCTGTATCTGGATGTGTAACCTTCTCCTTTAAGGCAGGTCTTCTGATCCCTCTGCAAAAGTTAATGAATACCTAAAACAGGAACAAAAAAAACAAGTCTCAATTTCCTGTATCTAGTATAGGGCAGTGAGTACTGAGGCTCAATTTGTAGAACTAGAGGAGTTGGAATGAATCTGGAATGAAATACAAGGATGGAGTTGTAAAGACCAGAAAACACTACTAAGATCAGCATTCTGAAATAAAGTTTGGGTCTGGGAGGCTGTTTTAAATCCTGTTCCCATGGCTGAGCAAAATTCCTGCAGCATGGGTGTCATGCTCTGGAGCTGGAGCATATTTGCTGGGACTGTGGACAGCCAGAAGCCTTGCTGTTCAGTGAGATGACTGTTTTATCTCAGCTTGACAAATGACATGCAGCTCTGACAGAGTACTTCTTCTTTGCTGGCCATCACCCCTACGGACACTGGCCAGAACAGCAGCAGCAGGAACATACCCTCCAACTCTGATTTAATCACACGGAGCCCAGGAGCCTAGTGAATAGAGCCGTTAACTCTCTGTTTAGTTTGCTTTTCCCATCTGTGTTTTATTAAACTGAGAGCAAGATTTATTCATTTTTTTTTAACATCAGGATCTGTTGGTGTCCAAGATGATGGTTGATGTTAAGGTATACACACAAAGTTTAACCTGGCTGAGGGCCAAAGAGGCCTATGATTTCCAGCCTAGACAATTTATTTACAGAAGGACACTAAATCCCTCTACTTTAAAGTATTTTAGAAAGGATGAGCATGACTTCCCACTCTCCCAGGAACACAATACATGGAGAACACAGTGAAAGACCGGGCTCTCCAGGCATGAAGGCAAACACTTCAGTTTTACTGTAGTCCTGACAGGCCCTACATAGTCACAACTACCAATGATTTTCTGATTTCTACTCCAGGAATCTTAAATAGATTTGAGGTAACAGCTCTGTCTATAGATACTTATAAAAACCAAGAATCCTGAATGGCTCAGCTGGTGAACTGCACTTCATGGGAAATGATGTTATGTGCCAGGCTCTCCACTGTAAGGTGGGATAGCTGAAGCACAGACACTTGCATGTCTAATGAGCTACTGCAGGAATAACACTCGCTTCAAAAGGAGAAGAAAGGAACCAAAAGATGGGATTTTAAATTGCTTTGAAAAGATACACTTTTTGTCAAGTAATAGTGTTAACTCAAGACAGAAATATCAAGTGTGTGTTTGTCAGAACTGTAAAGGGGTTTTTAAAACATTGAAGCTTCAAGCAGTAACAGATAAAGCTCCAGAAATAGAACTTTAATACAAACAAGACTTGACAGTTTT